>NC_048431.1:14176250-14476250 GCF_004353265.1 Vitis riparia
TACAATTTTTTGGTTTTCACACATATTGTAACCTTTTCTGGGACTCGCCCCATCAGTTTTTCGGAACTTGCATGGATTCTACCTGATCCCGGTACTGGCCCGGATTCTACCATTGTTCGGTATTCACAATGATTTTAAACTTTTTCGGGACTCGCCCGGTCAGTGTTTCGATACTCGCACGGATTCTACCTGATCCTGGTACTTGCCCGGATTCTACCATTTTTCGGTATTCACACTGATTGTAAACTTTTCCAACACTCGCCTGATCAGTTTTTCGGTACTCGCACAGATTTTAAACCACCTCCTAAAGGCTCGCAAGAGATAAACTAGTGTATCTCAATGGACTGAGACCACTTGCCTTACCAAGTGTTGGCCTAGGTGATTTTAAGGTGTTTTAAGTTAACTAAAAACATAGAAACCATCAACGGGTCACACTTTCTCTTCATTAAAAGCTGAAACAACAAAACTTCCAATTTTTGCATTCGGCACCTTACCTAGCTTCCTTCACTCCAAGAGACAAAAGAACCTAGCCACTCATTCTATGAGGAAACATCCTCAGAGCTTGTTTGGCTAGTGAGAAAAATACAATCAAAATGAGTAGGTAAGGCAGAGCAAAGCTCTGTGTATTACTTTATTCAAAACTATACAAAAAGTTGGTCTTTGAGAACAAACTCCCAAGAGATTCTAAAAATAAAATTACAAAATGATATATAGGAGGTTATTCACCCTTTCTTCTTACTTCCTAACTAAGGAATCCTATGATTGGTGGATTATAAGGAGAAAATGGGGATTTAAACAACAAATATCTGAAGAAAAAAATCTAAAAGAGTCGGTCGCAAATATCTAGGAGCATACAGATGGATTTTGCAGCTTGGAACATGTCTTGCGAAAATTTTGCAAGCTAAAAGTGTCCATTTCGTAAGAAAAGGTTGATTTCGCAACTTGAATTTTGTGATTTCGCAACTTGCGAAAATGTCTTTCAGCTTGGTGCGATTGTCTTCCAATGGCCATAACTTCTTCATTTCAACTCTGATTTGTGTACTATTTAAAGCGTTGGACTTCTGACTTCCCGAGCTTCAAAATGACATATAGTATGCATAAAATGAACTCCATGAAGTGTTTGAAATGTGTCCTACAATTGTTGTCCTCTTGGATTTCTTCATGTTAGATTCCTCTCTCTGTTTTTCCTCCTTGCATTCTTGATTTGCTTTTGGAAAAGGACTACAAAGCTCCAAATATTGGATTCTTCTTGTAAATGAGCTTCCATTTTCTTTTCCATGGATTATGTAAAGATCTCCCTCATTCTTGGATTTCTTTGGTGATCAAAAACACCAAAACTTAACAAAATTTGATTAGAAATGATTGCAAGGGTCCTTAACATGCCAATTGAGTTAAAATGTAATAACTACTACTCAAAAGTGTTTAAAAGAGTTAATTAGAAGCTATAAAATAGCACTTTTTTAGTAGTAATCACTCATGACTAAGAATCATTAATATCATCCTCAACCTTGAATTGTTCATAACATCTTGAGGCATGAGCTCAAGACATCCTGAGTTGTTCATATCATCCACAGCTTTGAGCTACTCATAACATCAAGAGCCTTGAGCTCACAACCTGGAGTCATTCATTTCAACCACAACCTTGAGTTGTTCATAGTATCTGAAACCATGGGCTCATGACCCAGAGTCGTTCATGTCATCCACAACCCTCAGCTCTTGATGCAGAATCATTCATATCATCCACAACCCCGAGCGGCTCATAGCATCTAAAGGCTTGAGCTCATGGGATCCCAATTCATTCATGTCATCCATAATGTTGAGTTGTTCAAAGCATCCACATCCTTGAGCTCATGACTCATAGTAACACATATCATCCAAAGCCTTGACTTGTTCATAGCATCTAAAGTAATAAGCTCACGACTTAGAGTCGTTCATGTCAACCACAAACCTTAGCTATTTGTAGTATCTAGAGCCTTGAGCTCAAGATGAAGAGCCATTCATGTCATCCACTGCCTTGTTCTATTCATAGGATCTAGAACCTTGAGCTCACAACATAGAGTCATTCATGTCATCCAAAGCACTAAGCTATTCATAGCATCTCGAGCCCTAAGCTCACAACCCGGAGACATTCATGTCCACCATAGCCTTGAGTTGTTCATAGTATTTAGATTTCTAAGCACACGACCTAGAGTTGCTCATGCCATCCATAACCATGAGTTGTTCATAGCATCTCAAGCCCTAAGATCACGACCTGAAGTCGTTCATGTCATCCACAACCCTCAGTTGTTCATAGCATCTAGAGCCTTGAGCTCACGACCCAGAGTCATTCATGTCAACGATAGGCTTGTGTTGTTCATAGCATTTTAGAGCCATGGTCTCACGACCAAGAATAGTTCATATCATCCACACCCCTAACTTATTCATACCATCTAGAGGCTTGAGCTCATGGGATCTTGAGTCATTCATATCATCTATAACCTTGAATTGGTCATAGCATAGTCCCGAGCTAACGATCCATAGTAGCTCATGTCATCCATAACCTTGAGTTGTTCATAGCATTTAGAGTGCTGAGGTCATGACCTAAAGTCATTCATGTCAACAACAACCTTGAGTTGTTCTTTGCATCTAAAGCCCTAAGCTCTCGACTTGAAGTCGTTCATGTTATCGATATACCTGAGTTGTTCATAACATTTAGAGCCATAGGCTCATGACTAGGAACCATTCATATCATGCACAACCCTGAGCTATTTATAGCATCTAGAAGCCTGAGCTCATAGGATTCCAAGTCGTTCATATCATCCACAAAGTCGAGTTGTTCATAGCATCCATAGCCTGAGATCATGATCTAGAGTAGCTCATATGATCCCCAACCTTGGGTTGTTCACAACATCTAGAGCTTGGAGCTCACGAACCGGAGTCGTTCATGTCAACAATAACCATGAGTTGTACATGGCATCCATAGCCTTGAGCTCACAACCCAAAGTTGTTCATGTCATCCACAACCCTGAGCTATTAATAACATCTAGAGTCCTAATTTGTTCATAATGTTTAGAGCCTTGAGCTCATGACCTAAAGTCATTTATGTTCCCCAAAGCCTTGAGTTGTTCATATCATCCTTAACCTTGAGGTGTTCATGGCATCTTGAGGCTTGAACTCATGGGATCTCGAGTCATTCATATCATTCATAACTCTAAGCTCTTCCTAGCATCTAGAGGCCTAATCTCACGACTCGAAGTGGTTCATGTCAACTACAACCTTGAGTTGTTCATGGTATTTGGAGTCATGAGCTCACAACTTGAAGTCGTTCATGTCATGCACAACCTTGAGCTCATGACATAGAATCGTTCATATAATTTACATCCCTGGGTTGCTCATATCATCTAGAGGCTGAGCTCATGGAATCCTAAGTCATTCATATCACCCACAATGTTAAGCTATTCAAAGCAGCCCTGGTCTTGAGCTCAGGACCCAAAGTAGAACATATTATCCACAACCTTAATCTGTTCATAACATCTAGAGCCTTGAGATCATAATCCAGAGTCGTTCATGTCAACCACAACCCTGAGGTGTTCTTAGCATTTAGAGCCCTAAGCTCACGACCTTGAGTCGTTCATGTAATCCATAACCCTGAGTTGTTTATAATATTTAAAGCCTTGGGCTCTTGACCAAGAATCGTTCATATATCCAGACCCCTGAGTTGCTCATGTCATTTGGAGGCTTGAGCTTATAGGATCCCAAGTTGTTCATATCATCTACAACCCTAAGCTATTCATAATGTTCAGAGCCTTGAGTTAGCTGATGGGAAAAACCCAGATCTCTCTGTTTCCCAAGTCTAGATCAGGTTAGAAATATGCATAACTATCTTAGGTTCTTTCTAAATCCTATGCGCAGTGAAAAAAATAACATTTTTATAATTTAAAAGGATTCAAAAAGTATCATTCCTCGAATTTAGATTTTCCCAAATCAAATCCACATGGTGAAGATGAAGATCAAAATCATAGAAGTCTCGTAAACTCAAAGTCTTCCACTCAATGACTCAAACCTTGACCATGGCACAGTTTTGATGAGGAGGAAAAGAGGGTGGTTGATTCATGCCTAGTCGGGTCTTTTAATAAAAAACATTTATAAATCCTATGACCTCATACTAGCGTAGCAAAGCTACTATAGCATAGTGGCTCTAGGGTCGAACTCTGGGATGGGTTTTCATTCTACCAGTGATATTAATTCAAGAGTTGAATTGGTGCCTTTTCATTTCAAGGTTAGCTTTAAAAGAAGACATAAGTTTGAATGAAAACGGATGGTATTAAGCTAACCTAACATAAAGTAACTAAAATTAAGTAGAAAGAAAATAGAAAGAAAGGTGTTTCTTGGTATTTCAGGTTACTAGGATCAGGTGCCAACTACAAAGAGGGAGATTCCGGTCGCTTGACTCTTTTCCTCGCATTCGGAATTTAACTTAGAGTTATTTCCCGAACCGGTGTGATACAGATGCTTGCCATTAATGGTTTCAACACTAAACCCCTCTCACTGATACACCTTGCAATGGCTCGTACCTCTCACCTAGTATTTGCCATTCAAGGTGATCATTAACCTTGGACTTCCCTTCTCAAGCTCGCAAGAGATAACTAATGGATGTCTCTTTCGAGTTCAGAAGCTTACCAAGTGTTGGCAATTTATAGAAAATCCTACCTTCAAGTCACCTCCCAAAAGCTCGTAAGAGGTAAACTAGTGCATCTCCATGGACGGAGATCACTTTCCTTACCAAGTATTGGCTCAGGTGAATTGAGGACGTTTTAAGTTAACTAAAAACATAGAAATCATTTACGGGTCACACTTTCTCTTCATTAAAAACTAAAACAACAAAATCTCACACTTATGTAGCCGGAACCTTACTTAGCTTCCTTCACCCAAGAAACAAAAATCCTAGCCACTCATCCTCTGAGAAAACATCTCAGAGAATGTTTGGCTAGCAAGAAAATGAAAATGAAAGAGAAGGAAAAACAGAGCAAGGCTCTGTACATCGATTCTATATAATTCAATATCTATATATATCTATATATTTTACAATGGGTGCACGGGAATATATATAGAGAAGTTTTTCCAACCTTCCTAGCTAAGAAATCTTATGGTTGGTGGATTACAAGGAGAAGAATGGAAATTTATACAAAAATATCTAAAAGAAAATATCTCGTGTGGAGTCGGTAGAATAGAGGAGATTTCACACCACGCATGGGCTGTTGTGCGAAATTTCGCACAAGGAAATGTGTTGTGCGAATTTCGCACAAGCTTCGCACAAGCTCGCACAAGCTGAAGGTGTTGTGCGAATTTCGCACAAGCTTGGAGCAGTTGTCTTCCAAAGGCCATATCTTCCTCATTTCAGCTTCAAATCGTACACGGTTTGAAGCGTTAGATTCTTGACTTCTTGAGATTTGAAAATGGTGTATAGCATGTAGAAAATGGACTTCAGGAAGTGCTCCAAAAGTGCAAAGGAAGACTGTAGCTACTGTCCTTTGTTTTCCTCTTTGCTTCTCTTTGCTTCTCTTTGCTTCTCTTTGCTTCTCTCCTTTGCTTGACTTGTCTTAATGATCCAAAAAGCTGTC
The DNA here is from genome assembly GCF_004353265.1 of Vitis riparia. Classification (NCBI taxonomy): domain Eukaryota; kingdom Viridiplantae; phylum Streptophyta; class Magnoliopsida; order Vitales; family Vitaceae; genus Vitis; species Vitis riparia. The sequence continues at coordinate 14,181,851 of NC_048431.1, forward strand.
AAAACACTCAAACTAGCCACAAATATGATTAGAAGTCATTGCTAGGTCCTTAACATGCCAATTGGGATAAAAATGGAGAACTACTACACAAAAGTGCTTAAAACATAATGAATTAAAGGCGCAAAATGACACTTTTTGGGTAGTAATCAGTGGTGGCTATGGAAACCCTAACCCTTAGGGAGTATTTATAGGGTTCCTAAGTGGGCTTAAGTCACTTAAGCCCACATGGGTTTGGGTCACTTAACCTAACCCAAAATGGGTTATAATTTTTTATTTAACCTAATAGGGCCTACTAATTAATCACTTAATCCAATCCAGAGACCTTATTCACTTACCCCTACGCAACCTTATGTAATTACCAAAATGCCCTTATGCACAAAAGTGAACTTAGAGCCAATTTGACCCTCATAACCCATGCAAACAAGGTATATGAGCTTAAAGCAGGGACCATTGGGACCTATAGGAATACTAGCTCCCTTAGAATCTAATTCTAAAGCTGATTCAACATCCTACTATAGAGAATCAACTGAACTCTAATATTCTATGTAAATAACAATGAGACACCAAGTGCTCAGGTCCGTGACTTGGTATCCATTGTGATCAATCTCTCCTTGAACTAGTGTCTATAGTTTAACAAGGTGAAAGCTATTTGTCTTTCAAGACTACCTCTACCTTCCTTGAGTTAGAAATCCTCCTATTATGTGTTCAATTGACAAATCTTAGCTCTTAAAGAGCCTATGTCAAGTTCCACTTAACGAACTACCATGGCCATAGTTTCCATGAATACACCTCCTTAGAATCACTAAATGGGATACTCGATCTCAATCCCAAGAGATATCATGGTGTTTTTATTGAGAATACCTATTACTATTATCTTCTATTAATAGTGACCTAATCCATAGGGAATATATGATCATCTTACTATCTCACCCATAGGTCAAAGCCACTACTAACTTCAGCACAAGCTCAATATTCTCTCAAGGTTGAGAGACAATACAATGAAGCAACTTGGTGAAAATGCTCCTAATTCATGTATAACGCAAAAGATTGGGGCAAGAATGCTCATAGAGGATAATACATGGAATAAGGACGGATAACAGTGAAACTAGAACATTATTAAATAAATAATGAATTCCAAATTTATTACATCATGTCATGTTTTTTAAGGCTCTATCCTAACACTAGAGCCCTTAGCTCACGATCGAGAGTAGTTCATGTCAACCACAAACCTGTGTTGTTCATATCATCTAGAGCCTTGAGCTCACAACCATGAGTCGTTTCTGTCATCCATAGCCCTGAGGTGTTCATAGCGTTCAAAGCTTAGTGCCACAACCAAGAATTATTCATATCTTCCAGAGCCCTAAGTCGTTCATAGCATCTAGAGGCTTGAGCTCATAGGATCATGAGTTGTTCATATCATCTACAAATTTGAGCTGTTCATAGAATCTAGAGCCTTGAGCTCACAACAAGGACTCGTTCATGTCATCCACATCCCTAAACTATTTATAGCATTTAGAGCCCGTAGCTCACGAAACAAAGTAGTTCATGTGAACCACAACCCTGATTTGTTCATAGCATCTAAAGCCTTGAGCTCAAGACCCGGAGTTGTTTATGCCATCCATAGCCTTGAACTATTCCTAGCATGTAGGGCTCTAAGCTTACGACCTTGAGTCATTCATGTCATCCACAACCTAGAGCGGTTTATAACATCTAGAGCCCCGACCTCATGACTTAGAGTTGTTCATGTCATCCACAACCCTTAGTTATTCATAGCATCTAGAGGCCTAAGCTCATGGGATCTCGAGTCGCTCATATTATCCACAACTCTGAGTTGTTCATAGAATCTAAAGCCCTAATCTATTCACAATATCCAGAGCCCTGAGCTCACAACCTTTAGTCATTCATGTCATCCAAAGCCCTGACTTGCTCATGACCATGATTCGTTCATATCATCCATAACCTTGAGCGATTGATAGCACCTAGAGGTTTGAACTCACAAGATCCTAAGTTGTTCATATCATTCACAACCTTAGGCAATTCATGGCATCCAAAGCCATGAGCTCACGATGTGGAGCAACTCATGTCATCCATATGCCTACACTATTCATAGCATCTAGAGTCCTAAGCTCACAAACCATAGTCTTTTATGTCAACCATATACCTGAGATGTTTATATCATCTAGAGCCCTAAGATCACAACCTTGAGTAGTTCATGTCCTCTAAAACCTTGAGTTGTTCATTACATTTAGTGCCTTGTGCTCAAAACCAAGAATCATTCATATCATCTAAACCCCTCAGTTGTTCATAGCATCTAGAGGCCTAAGCTCACGGGATCCCGAGTCGTTCATATCATCCACAACTTTGACTTGTTCATAGCATCTAGAGCCCTAAGCTCTCAACATGACGTCATTTATGTCATCCACATCCTTGAACTGTTCATAGCATTTAGAGTCTTGAACTCATGACTTGGAATCGTTCAGGTCATCCACAGCCTTGAACTATTCCTAACATCTAAAGCCCTGATCTCACGACCTTGAGATGTTCATGTCATCCATAGTCGAGAGTTATTTATAGCATCTAGAGCCCTAACCTCACGACCTTAATCCATTCATGTCATCCACAACCCTGAGTCATTCATAACATTTAGAGTCTTCTCCTCAGGACCAAGAATTGTTCATATCACCCGAAGCTCTAAGCTATTCATAGCATCCAAAGGCCTGAGCTCATAGGATCCTGAGTTGTTCATATCATCAACAATTTTGAGCTTTTCATAGCATCTAGAGCCCTAAGCTTACCACATGGAGTCATTCATGTCATCCATATCCCTGAACTATTCATGCCATCTGGAGCCCTTAACTCACAACCTAGAGTTGTCCATGTCAACCATAGCCCTAAGCTATTCATAACATCTAGAGCGTTGAGCTCATGACCCAGAGTTGTTCATGTCATCTAGAGCCTTGATCTGTTCTTAACATCTAGAGTCTAGATCTTATGATCTTTAGTCATTCATTTTATCCACAACCTTAAGTTGTTCATAGAGCTCATGACTTGGAGTCGTTCATGTTTCCACAACCTTGAGCTATTCAAAACATCTAGTGGCCTAAGTTCACGTGATCCTAAGTCATTCATATCATCCACAACTTTAACTTGTTCATAGCATCTGAAGCCTTGAGCTCACAACATGACATCGTTTATGTCATCCATATCCTTGAATTGTTCATAGCATCAAGAGCCTTGAACTCATGACTCAGAGTCATTCAGTTCATCCATAGCCTTGAGTTGTGATTACAACTCAAAAAGTGCTATTTGATAGCTTTTAATTAACTCTTTTAAACACTTTTGAGTAGTAGTTATTACCTTTTAACTCAATTAGCATATTAAGGACCTTTGCAATCATTTCTAATCAAATTGTGTAAGTTTTGGTGCTTTTGATAGTAATTTGATCACCAAAGCAATCCAAGATTGAGGAAAGTTCCATGGAATCCATGGCAAAGCAATGGGAAGCTCATTAACATGAAGAACCAAAGGTTTGAAGCTTTATAGTCCTTTGCCATAAGCAAATCATGAATGCAAGGAGGGAAAGCAAAGAGAGAAATCTAACATGAAGCATTCAAGAGGACATAAACTATTAGACACTTTTGGAGTGCTTTCTGGAGCTCAATTGATGCATACTATATGTTGTTTTGAAGCTCTGCAAGTCAGCAATCCAATGCTTCAAACGGTGCATGATTTAGAGTTGAAATGAAGAAGTTAGAGCCATTGGAAGCCGATCACACCAAGCTGAAGGCCAATTTCACAGGTTGCGAAATCAGCCTTTGATTGCGAAATCACAAGAGGATGGCTACGAAATCAGCCTTTGGATGTGAAATGGTGTCCTTCAGGTTGCGAAATTTCACAGCCATCTTGCACGCCTGCGAAATTCTTCTGAGTGCTTCCAGATATTTGTGATCGACATTTTTAGATTTTTTGCTTCAAATATTTGATGTCTAAATCCCCATTCTCTCCTTGTAATCCACCAATTATAGGATTCCTTAGTAATTAAGTAAGAACAAAGGGTAAATAGCCTCATATATATTGTTTGTATTTTCCATTACACAGAGATCTCGAAGCTTGTTCTCAGAGACAACTTTTTGTATAGTTTTGGAAGGAAGTAAAATACAGAGGTTTGCTCTGCCTTACCTACTCAATTTGATTGTATTGTATTTATTTTTTCTTACTAGCCAAACAATCTCAAAGGATGTTTCCTCAGAGAATGAGTGGCTAGACTTTTAGTTCCTTGGAGCTAAGGTAGCCGGGTAAGGCCCCGAATGCAAGAATTGGTAGTTTTGTTGTTTCATCTGTTAATGAAGAGAAAGTGTGACCCGTTAATGATTTCTATATTTTTAGTTAACTTAAAACACCTTCAATTCACCTGGGCCAACACATGGTAAGGCAAGTGATCTCCGTCCATTGAGATGCACTAGTTTACCTCTTGCGAGCCTTTGGAAGGTGACTTGAAGGTAGGATTTTCTAGAATTGCCAACACTTGGTAAGCTTTTGGACTCTACGGAGACATCCATTAGTTATCTCTTGTGAGCTTGAGAAGGGAAGTCTAAGGTTAATGATCACTTTGAATGGAAAATGCTAGGTGAGAGGCACGAGCCATTGCAAGTTACATCAGTGAAAGGGAATTAGTGCTAAAATCCATTAAAGGGAAACATCTGTACAACACCGATTAGAGAATTAACTATATTTAATTCTCTAATGCGAGGAAAAGATTCAAGTGACCGGAGCTCTGTTTTTGCATAAGGAGCTTGACCCCAGTGAACCTAAAACTCCAAGGAATGCTTTTCTTCATAAGTAATTCCCATTACTTTCTTTTTAGTTAGCTTAAAACAAATCATTTTTCAACCAAAGTTTATGTTTTCTTCTTAAGCTAACCTTGAAATGAAAAAGCACCAATTCAGCTTTGAATTGGTATCAGTTGTAAGTTGAAAACCCTTCCCAGTGAACAATCCTAAAGTCGTTATGCTATATTAGCTAACATTATCCTAGTGCATGGTGATATAGGTTATAAATTTTGTTGATTACTCTTGTCTAAGGACCAAAGTCAAGGTACACCAGCTAGGCACGTGAATCAAATGGCGCTATTGCTGGGGAAGGTGCTAACTTCACAGTGATATTATTTCATAGTACTTGTGATTTTCATCACAAGTTTAGTGATTTTTATTTCATTTTAATAACTCTTTTAATTGTTTCTTTTACTTGTTCATATTCTAACATATCTTTTAATTTAGTTTTAGTTAATTTAAGTCTTTTTGTAGTTTTGTTTCCTTTTGTTTTCTTCTGTTTTTGTTTTTGTTACAGTTGATACTAGTTGTGTATGTCAAATTGGATACGAGATAGTGGAGGAAGGCTTGTTAAACGTGAAACACCTCATAACAAGGAATTGGAATTGAGCTTGAATATCATGGAAGCTACACCTGAAGATCAGCATAGTTACCATGGTCACCAGGACAATCCCAATGCATTCAGATCAATGAGGGACCGCATGCATCCACCTCGTATGAGTGCACCATCATGTATAGTGCCCCCTACAGAGCAGCTAGTGATCAGACCGCATATTATTCCACTTCTACCAACTTTCCATGGGATGGAAAGTGAGAATCCCTATGCACATATCAAGGAATTTGAAGATGTTTGTAATACATTCCAAGAAGGAGGAGCTTCAATCGACTTGATGAGGCTTAAGCTATTTCCTTTTACTTTAAAGGATAAGGCCAAGAATTGGCTTAATTCTTTAAGGCCAAGGAGTATCCGTACTTGGATTGATTTACAAGCTGAATTGCTTAAGAAGTTTTTTCATACTCATAGAACTAATGGCTTGAAGAGGCAAGTTTCAAGCTTCTCAGCTAAGGAGAATGAGAAATTCTATGAGTGTTGGGAAAGATACATGGAAGCCATCAATGCTTGTCCTCACCATGGTTTTGATACATGGCTATTGGTGAGTTATTTCTATGATGGGATGTCTTCCTCAATGAAGCAACTCCTCGAGACAATGTGTGGAGGAGATTTCATGAGTAAGAATCCGGAGGAAGCTATGGATTTCTTGAGTTATGTGGCTGAAGTTTCAAGGGGATGGGATGAACCGAACAAAGGAGAAGTGGGGAAAATGAAGTCTCAACCGAATGCTTTCAATGCTAAGGCTAGGATGTACACCTTGAATGAAGATGTTGATATGAAAGCAAAATTCGTAGCTATGACAAGAAGATTGGAGGAGCTAGAACTGAAAAAGATGCATGAAGTGCAAGCTGTTGCTGAAACACCAGTGCAAGTAAAGCCATGTCCTATTTGTCAATCTTATGAACACTTGGTGGAGGAGTGCACAATTCCAACTGTTAGGGAAATGTTTGGAGATCAAGCAAATGTCATTGGACAATTCAAGCCTAACAACAATGCTCCGTATGGAAATACTTACAACTCAAGTTGGAGGGATCATCCAAATTTTTCTTGGAAGCCAAGAGCACCTCAGTACTAACAACCGGCTCAACCATCTCAACAAGCTTCAAGTCTTGAACAAGCAATAGTGAATCTCAGCAAGGTGGTGGGAGATTTTGTTGGAGACCAAAAATCCATCAATGCTCAACTCAGTCAGAATTGATAGTGTAGAGAATACTTTGAATAAAAGGATGGATGGGATGCAAAATGACTTATCTTAGAAGATAGATAATCTCCAATACTCAATCTCAAGGCTCACTAACTTGAACACAGTGCAAGAGAAGGGTAGATTTCCTTCTCAACCTCACCAAAACCCCAAGGGTATTCATGAAGTGGAAACTCATGAGGGAGAATCTTCACAGGTGAGAGATGTTAAAGCCTTGATCGCTTTAAGGAGTGGTAAAAAGGTTGAGTTGCCAACACCCAAGCCACATGTTGAAGAGGAAGAAGAAGAAGAGACAAAGAAGAGGGAAGAAATCAAAGGAAAGAAGAAAGATATTAGTGAAGGGAAAGAGGACCACGATTCAACAGTGAATGCAAATATGGAGAAATAGCTTAATAAGGAAGAAATGAGGAAGAAACATATCTCTCCACCTTTTCCTCAAGCTTTGTATGGGAAAAAGGGGATCAGAAATGCATCAGAAATTCTTGAAGTATTGAGACAAGTGAAAGTCAATATTCCATTGCTGGATATGATTAAACAAGTTCCAACATATGCAAAATTTCTAAAGGACTTGTGTACTATCAAAAGAGGGTTGAATGTGAACAAGAAAGCCTTCTTGACTAAGCAAGTAAGTGCTATCATACAATGCAAGTCTCCTTTGAAGTACAAAGATCCAGGATGTCCTACCATTTCAGTCATGATTTTAGGAAAAGTAGTGGAGAAAGCTTTGTTAGACTTGGGAGCAAGAGTTGAATTTGCTACCATACTCCGTCTACAAGCAATTGGGACTTGGTGAATTGAAGCCAACAACAATCACTCTATCTCTAGCTGATAGATCAGTGAAAATTCCAAGGAGGATAATTGAAGATGTCTTAGTTCAAGTTGATAATTTCTACTATCCAGTAGACTTTGTTGTTCTTGATACGGACCCCATTGTCAAGGAAGCTAATCATGTTCCTATCATCAAATGCAATAATCAATTGTAGGAATGGACTTATGCAACTCACTTTTGGTAATATGACACTTGAGCTCAATATCTTTTATATGTCTAAGAAGCTAATCACTCCGGAAGAAGAAGAAGGTCCAGAAGAGGTATGTATTATTGACACTCTAGTGGAGGAGCACTGTAATCAGAATAGCAAGACAAGTTGAATGAAAGTCTTGGGGATCTTGAAGAAGGGTTGCCTAAACCCTTTGATGTGCTTGCTACTCTACAAGATTGGAGAAGGAGAGAAGAGATTCTACCTTTGTTCAATAAAGAGGAGGCACAAGAAGTTGCTAAGGAAGAGACCCCAAAGCTCAATTTGAAGCCTCTACCCATGGAGTTGAAATACACATACCTCGAGGAAAACAACAATGCCCTGTTGTTATATCTTCATCTCTTACTACTCATCAGGAGATTTCTCTACTTGAAGTTCTGAAGAGGTGTAAGAAAGCAATAGGATGACAAATATATGACTTGAAAGGCAATTGTCTTTTGGTTTGTACACACCATATATATATGGAGGAAGAAGCTAAACCAATTCGTGAACCTCAAAGAAGATTGAATCCTCATTTGCAAGAGGTGGTGCGAGCAGAGGTGCTGAAGCTACTTCAAGCAGGTATTATCTATCCCATATCTGACAGCCTTTGGGTGAGTCCTACTCAAGTGGTACCAAAGAAGTTAGGGATTATTGTGGTTCAAAATGAAAAAGGAGAAGAAATTGCTACACGCCTCACTTCAGGTTGGAGAGTGTGTATTGATTATAGAAAATTGAATGTTGTGACAAGGAAAGATCGTTTTCCACTGCCATTTATTGATCAAGTGTTGGAAAGAGTCTCTGGCCATCCTTTTTATTGTTTATTGGATGGGTACTCCGAGTATTTTCAAATTGAAATTGATGTTGAAGATAAGGAGAAGACCACTTTCACATGTCCATTAGGAACATATGCCTACAAAAGAATGCCTTTTTGTTTATGCAATGCACTTGCAACATTCCAAAGATGTATGCTTAGTATCTTTAGTTATATGGTGGAGCGAATTATGGAGGTTTTCATGGATGACATCACCATATATGGAGGTACATTTGAAGAATGCTTAGTCAACTTGGAAGCGGTTCTTAACAGATGCATTGAAAAGGACTTGGTGCTCAACTGGGAGAAATGCCATTTTATGGTACATCAAGGAATTGTCCTAGGCCATATTATCTCTGAGAAAGGCATTGAAGTTGATAAAGCAAAGGTAGAACTTATTATCAAATTGCCATCCCCAACAACTGTGAAAGGAGTAAGGCAATTCCTTGGCCATGCAGGGTTCTACATGAGATTTATAAAAGACTTCTCTAAGCTTTCAAAGCCTCTTTGTAAACTCTTGGCTAAGGATGCTAAGTTTATATGGGATGAAAGATGTCGAAGGAGTTTTGATCAATTGAAGCAATTCTTGACAACTGCTCTAATAGTGAGAGCTCCCAAACTGGCAACTACCCTTTGAAGTGATGTGTGATGCCAGTGACTTTGCTATAGGAGCTGTGCTTGGCCAAAGAGAAGATGGAAAGCCCTATGTGATCTATTATGCAAGCAAGACATTGAACGAAGCTCAAAGGAACTACACAACTACAGAGAAAGAATTGTTAGTTGTGGTGTTTGCCTTAGACAAGTTTCGTGCTTATCTATAGGGTCTTTCGTCATTGTTTTCACCGACCATTCAGCCTTGAAGTATTTATTGACAAAGCAAGATGCAAATGCAAGGTTGATCAGATGGATTCTTTTATTACAAGAGTTCGATCTCCAAATCAGAGATAAGAAATGAGTGGAGAATGTGGTATCTAACCACCTTTCAAGGTTGGCTATAGCACACAATTCCCGTGTCTTACCGATTAATGATGACTTTCCTGAGGAATCACTTATGTTGCTAGAAAAGACTCCTTGGTATGCTCATATTCCTAACTATCTAGTTACTGGTGAAGTTCCAAGTGAGTGGAAAGCATAAGACAGGAAGCACTTCTTTGGAAAGATCCATGCTTATTATTGGGAAGAGCCTTTTCTTTTCAAGTATTGTGTAGATCAAATAATAAGGAAGTGTGTCCCTGAAGAAGAGCAACAAGGAATCCTTAGCCATTGCCATGAGAATGCATGTGGAGGCCACTTTGCCTCTCAGAAAACAACCATGAAGGTGTTGCAATTAGGGTTTTGTTGGCCATCACTTTTCAAAGATGCCCACATCATGTGTAGGAGTTGTGACAGATGCCAAAGGCTCGGGAAGCTTACAAGAAGAAATCAAATGCCTATGAACCCCATTCTAATAGTTGATCTCTTTGATGTTTGGCTCATTGACTTCATGAGACCTTTCCCAATGTCTTTTGGTAAATTTATATCTTGGTGGGGGTGAACTATGTTTCTAAATGGGTTGAGGCAATCCCCTATAAACACAATGATCACAGGGTGGTTCTCAAGTTTCTTAAAGAGAACATTTTCTCAAGATTTGGGGTGCCCAAGGCCATAATCAGTGATGGAGGTACTCATTTTTGCAACTGACCTTTTGAAACCCTATAAGCCAAGTATGGAGTGAAGCATAAGGTAGCCACACCTTATCACCCTCAGACTTCCGGGCAAGTTGAGCTAGCAAACAAGGAAATCAAGAACATATTGATGAAGGTGGTGATCACGAGCAGAAGAGATTGGTCTATTAAGCTCCATGATTCACTATGGGCATATAGAACAGCTTACAAGACTATTCTTGGCATGTCTCCCTATTGCCTAGTCTATAGCAAAGCATGCCATCTCCCTGTGGAAGTTGAATATAAGGCTTGGTGGGCAATAAAAAAGTTAAACATGGACTTGATCAGAGCCGGGGCAAAGAGGTGCTTAGACCTTAATGAGATGGAGGAATTAAGAAATGATGCTTACATCAATTCCAAAGTTGCAAAACAGAGGATAAAGAGGTGGCATGATCAATTAATCTCCAACAAAGAATTCCGGAAAGGACAAAGAGTCTTACTCTATGATTCAAGGCTCCATATCTTTCATGGGAAGCTCAAGTCAAGGTGGATAGGTCCTTTCATTATTCACCAAGTGCATCTCAATGGAGTGGTGAAATTACTGAATTCCAATAGCACAGGCACTTTTAAGGTCAATAGTCATCGTCTCAAGCCATTCATTGAGCCATTCAAGCAAGAAAATGAGGAAATCAACCTCCTTGAGCCACAAAAAGCCTAATAAGAAAAGGGTTAGATGGACTTGGTTTCACCAAAGTCCATATTTTTTGTTTAATTTTGTTAATTTATAAGCTTTAGTAATTGCTTTGATTTTAATTTTGGTCTTAACTTAATCTTTTTAAATGATCTGTTTTAGGAGGAATTGCAAAGAAATTGAAGGAAGGTCTCTGGGAATCAAGAGGAGCTCAAAGCAAGGAAAAATCCATGGTCTGCGAAATTTCGTAGCCCAAAAGGGGCTCCTGCGAAATGATTTCGTAGCCCCCAAGTAGCCGCTATGAAATTAGGCCTCCACTGCGAAAATGCCTCTTGGCTGTGAAATGATTTCGCAGCCCCATGCACCACCTCTGCGAAAATTTTCGCAGCTGCGAAACACCCCTTTGGCACACGAGTACCATTTTGCAGGCCCCCCTTCATTTCGCAGCTGCGAAATCCTCCACACCTAAAAACTCCCATTTTCGCAGCCACACCCCTATTTCGCAGGTGGTTTCGCAGCTACGAAATCACCCCTTGACACTCGAGTGCCATTTCGTAGCCCTCCACTCTCATTTCGCAGCTGCGAAATGAGGTGCAAAAATTCTCATTCGTTGCGAAATCCACTCATTGCTGCGAAATCGACCATATGCTGCGAAAATAAAAACCGTCCCTTGGCATCCTATTTAAATGTTATAAATTCCATATTTCTTTTTTTAACCGGTCATTTGAACTTCAAATAGGTGCCAAAGAGGAGCCAAACCAGAGCAACCTTCCGTCTGATCCCTCCGCCTGAGCCAAGTCGTGCGCATCTCTGGCCACCTTCTCTGAGATAGCTATGGCCAAAACCCGAGGAGCTAAGTCCTCATCCCCATCAACTCACCTGAGAATCCCAAGAGAGAGCCCTGTCCAAGCTGCCATACCCGAGCCTCCATGGCCACTGGTCGTCCCACCTCTGGTTGAGGACGCACCCATGAGTCCTTCTTCGAGGCGCTATCAGACAAGGAGGTCACTCACCATGGCCGAGGCAAGCTCTTCCCAAGCCAAAAAGTTAGGTAGCGGTCCCCCAAAGAAGAAAGCCAAGGTATCAGAGCCAATTGATTTAACATACCCGTCTTTAGAGCCTGAATCAGAACCTTAACCATCTCAACCACCTGTCAAAGAGCCTTAGCCGTCTTAGCCGTCTCAGCCATCTTAACCATCAGCCAAAGAGTCTCAGATTCCCTCAGGCATGACTACTGAGGTGGTTATCAGACGCCCCATGGTCACTCAACCACCCATTGAGGGTAATTTGGATTGCAGGGCAAGGTCATTCCACTCTGAGCTCTGTTTTGACACATCTACTTTCAGACTTCAGCCTGAGCTCAAGGATTCCTTCCATCTGCTACAAAGGTACCATATAGAGCACTTGCTGACTCCCAGGGATTTTTTCTATCCCCGCGTAGCATTGGACTTTTATCAGTCCATGACCACACACCAGGTTCAGGATCCTACTGTCATCCACTTCACCATAGACGGACGCCATGGTATTCTGGGAGCCAGACACATAGCAAAGGCACTCCGCATTCCCTACGAGCCAACACGTCCAAAGGATTATCGAGTCTGGACTCATCCTGCATAGAGCGACATCGTCCACATTCTGTCCAGAGGGGCATCCTGGCGCCAGTATCTGTTGAGGAAGGAGCTCCCTCCCAGCATGTTCTTCATTGATGCACTCCTACGCCATAACAACTTTCCACTTCAGCATTGGGTGCAGAGGAGAGGAGTTTTGCTGGAGGCATTGTTCAGGATATCTGAGGGATTCTTCTTTGGCCCTCATCATCTCATTATGGCCGCTTTTTTGTACTTTGAAGAGAAGGTCCATAGGAAGAAGCTGCTCAGAGCGGATGCTATTCCACTTCTCTTTCCCAGATTGTTATGACAGATTTTGGAGCATTTCGGATACCCAGCAGAGCCTCAGCTTGAGCGTAGACGCATTTGTCGAGAGATATTCACTCTCGACAAATGGACGAGTATGACAGCCTATGGTGCAGACCAGGGAGTCCTAGCTGGACCAGAGCATCTAGAGATTCCACATCCAGAGCAGCCAGAGGAGCCACAGCTGGTTGAGATACCAGCTGACATGAGAGCACAAACCCATGTAGCCCCTGCAGGGCCTATACCTGAGGTTGCACCCTCTGCTCCTCCTGCTGATTCATGCCCAATTGATGTCTCAGCTGATTCGTGTCCAGCTGGTGCTCCTTGATTGAGGGAGTAATCAACAAAATTTATAACCTATTACACCATAAACTAGGGTAGCAAAGACAAAGCTACTATAGCATAGTGGCTCTAGGATCGTTCACTGGGATGGGTTTTCACTTTGCAAATGATATTAATTCAAAGCTGAATTGGTGCCTTTTCATTTCAAGGTTAGCTTTAAAAGAAAACATAAAGATGTTTGAATGAAAAAGGTTCGGTTTTAAACTAACCAAAAATAGTAACTGATTTTACTTACAAAGAAAAGTGTTTCTTGGAGTTTCAGATCACTAGGCTCAGATTCCTCATACAAAATGGGAGTTCCGGTCACTTGTTTCTTTTCCTCGTATTAGAGAATTAACATATAGTTCCTTCTCCAACCGGTGTTGTACAGATGCTTCCCATTAATGGGTTCAAACACTAAATCCCTCTCACTGATGCACCCTACAATGGCTCATACCTCTCACTTAGCACTTGCCATTCAAGGTGATCTTTAACCTTGGATTACCCGTCAAAAACTCACAAGAGATAACTAATGGATGTCTCCTTGGAGTCCAAAAGCTTACCAAGTGTTGGCTATTCTAGAAAATCCTACCTTCAAGTCACCTTCCAAAGGCTCGCAAGGGGTAAACTAGTGAATCTCCATGGACGGAGATCACTTGCCTTACCAAGTGTTGGCCCAGGTGATTTAAAGGCGTTTTAAGTTAACTAAAAAGATAAAAACCATTAACGGGTCACACTTTCTCTTCATTAAAAACTAAAACAACAAAACTTCCAATTTATGCATTCGGAAACTTACCCGGCTTTTTTCACTTCAAGAGACAAAGAGCCTAGCCTCTCATCCTCTGAGAAAAATTCCTCAGAGTTTGATTGGCTATAAAGAAAAAGAACGAGAAAACAAAAATATATAGAAGAAACAGAGCAAGTGCCCTATTCGTCGATTTCACATATATTATATCTATATGATGGATCTCCTCGAAAAAGCTCCCCGAGAGTCACTTTTTTAGTGTTTACAAGAGAGTTTATATAGGAAGGTAATTTACCCTTCCTTGGATACTTCCTAGCTAAGGAATTACATGAGTGGTTGAATACAAGGAGAAAATGGAAATTTAGACACAAAAATATGAAGAAAAATATCTCAAAGTGTCGGTCACAAATATCGGGAAGCACTAAGGACCATTTCGTAGGTGAAAATGAGGTCTGCGAGATTTCGCAGATGTACAAAAAGGGTTGCGAAATTTCTTCGTAGCAACCAGCTGATTTCGCACCGCTGTGAAATGGTCTTTCAGCTTGCGGTGATCAGCTTCCAACTTGTTGTGAAACTTCAGGGGGAATTCCACAGCACTGTGCAAAAAGGCTGCGAAATCATTTCGCAACAAAAGGGTGATTTCGCAACGCTGTGCAAAATTCTTCTTTCAGCTTGGAGTGATCGGATTCCAATGGCTGTAACTTCCTCATTTCAGCTCCAAATTGTACACAGTTTGAAGCGTTGGATTCTTGACTTCTTGAGCTTTGAAATGGTATATAGCATGTAGAAAATGGACTTCGGGAAGGGCTCCAAAAGTGCGAAAGAAGACTGCATCTGCTGTCCTCTGTTTTCTTCACTTTGCTTTCCTCTTTGCTTCTCCTCCTTGCATTCCGAATTTGCTTATGGCAAAGGACTTCAAAGCTTCGGTTCTTCATGTTCTGAGCTTTCCATTGCTTTGCCATGGATTCCAAATAACTCTCCTCATTCTCGGATTGCTTTGGTGATCAAAAAGCTATCAAAACACCAAAACTTAACACAATTTGATTAGAATTGACTGCAAGGGTCCTTAACATGTTAATTGGGTTAAAAGGCAATAACTACTACTCAAAAGTGTTTAAAAGACTTAATTACAAGCTATCAAATAGCACTTTTTGAGTAGTAATCACCTGCCACACCACGGACTCCCCCTGTTATTCCACCCATATCCGAGCCATCTCCTTCATCTGAGTGATTACTACTCAAAAAGTGCTATTTCATAGCTTGTAATTAACTCTTTTAAACACTTTTGAGTAGTAGTTATTTCATTTTAACCCAATTAACATGTTAAGGACCCTTGCAATCACTTCTAATCAATTTGTGTTGAGTTTTGGTGTTTTGATAGCTTTTTGATCACCAAAGCAATATGAGATTGAGGAGAGTTATTTGGAATCCATGGCAAAGCAATGAAGAGCTCAGAAACATGAAAAACCAAAGCTTTGAAGTCCTTTGCCATAAGCAAATCCGGAATGCAAGGAGAGAAGCAAAGAGGAGAAAAGCAAAGAAGAAAACAGAGGACAGCAGCTGCAGTATTCCTTTGCACTTTTGGAGCACTTTCCGAAGTCCATTTTCTACATGCTATATACCATTTCAAAGCTCAGGAAGTCAAGAATCCAACGCTTCAAACCGTGTACGATTTAGAGCTGAAATGAGGAAGTTACAGCCTTCGGAAGACAACTGCATCAAGCTGAAGGAAGAATTTTGCCCGGCTGCGAAATCACCCTTTTGTTGCAAAATCATTTCGCAGCCATTTTGCACAGTGCAACGGTCCTGAAGCTTCCCGATAGTTGTGCACCGACTCTTTTAGATCTTTTCTTCTGATATTTTTGTGTCTAAATTTCCATTTTCTCTTTGTATTCAGCCACTCATGTAATTCCTCAGCTAGGAAGTATCCAAGGAAGGGTAAATTACCTTCCTATATAAACTCTCAGGGGGATTCTCGGAGGAGGTGGTGACGAAGCATCCTTTGTACAAAATTTGCAAGGAAGTAAAATACAAAGCACTTGCTCTGCTTTTTATATATATTTTTGTTTTCTCATCCTTTTTCTTTCTAGCCAATCAAACTCTGAGGATTTTTTCTCAGAGGATGAGAGGGTAGGCTCTTTGTCTCTTGGAGTGAAGAAAGCCGGGTAAGTTTCCTCATGCATAAATTGGAAGTTTTGTTGTTATAGTTTTTAATGAAGAGAAAGTGTGACCCGTTAATGGTTTTTATCTTTTTAGTTAACTTAAAATGCCTTTAAATCACCTGGGCTAACACTTGGTAAGGCAAGTTATCTCTGTCCATGGAGATTCACTAGTTTACCCCTTGCGAGCCTCTGGGAGGTGACTTGAAGGTAGGATTTTCTAGAATAGCCAACACTTGGTAAGCTTTTGGACTCCAAGGAGACATCCATTAGTTATCTCTTGCGAGCTTTTGACAGGTAATCCAAGGTTAAAGATCACCTTGAATGGCAAGTGCTAGGTGAGAGGTATGAGCCATTGCAAGGTGCATCAGTGAGAGGGATTTAGTGTTTGAACCCATTAAAGGGAAGCATCTGTATAACACCGGTTGGAGAAGGAACTATATGTTAATTCTCTAATGCGAGGAAAAGAAACAAGTGACCGGAACTCTCCTTTTTGTACAAGGAATCTGAGCCTAGTGATCTAAACTCCAAGAAACACTTTTCTAAGTAAAATCAGTTACTATTTTTGGTTAGTTTAAAACCAAGCCTTTTTCATTCAAACATCTTTATGTTTTCTTTTAAAGCTAACCTTGAATTGAAAAGGCACCAATTCAGCTTTGAATTAATATCATTTGTGAAGTGAAAACCCATCTCAGTGAACGATCCTAGAGCCACTATGCTATAGTAGCTTTGTCTTTGCTACCCTAGTATATGGTATAATAGGTTATAAATTTTGTTGATTACTCCCTCAATCAAGGAGCACCAGCTGGACACGAATCAGCTGAGACACCAATTGGGCACGAATCAAATGGCGCCGTTGTCGGGGATGGTGCCACTTTGCAGTGATATGATCTTTTGAGAACACTTGTGATCTTCATCACAAGTTTGGTGACTTTTATTTTCCTTTTGCTAACTCTTTTTATTTCTTTATTGTTCATATTTTAGTATACCTTTTATTTAGTTTTTAGTTTACCTTAATTTTCTTTCTTTGAATTGTTTTTCTTTTGTTTTCTTTTGTGTTCTCTGTTCTTAATTCACAAATTGCTAGTTGTGCATGCCATATTGAATACCATAGCAGAGGAAGCCATGAACTTCATGAGTTATGTGGCTGAATTTTCAAGAGAATGGGGTGAACCAAATGCTAGAGATATGGGAAGAATGACGTCTCAACCTAAAGCTAAGGGTGAGATGTATATTTTGAATGACGGCATGGACATGAAGGCAGAGATTGCAGCTATGGAAAGGAGATTGGATGAGCTAGAAATGAGGAACATGCAAGAAGTGCAAGCCATCTCTCAGACACCATTGCAAGCTATGCCTTGTGCCATTTGTCTATCTTATGAGCACTTGGTGAAGGAGTGTCTTACCATTCCAGTGGAGAGGGAAATGTTTGGTGATTGCAACACCTACAATTCTAATTGGAGGGACCATCCAAATTTCTCTTGGAAACCACAGCCACCTCAGTATTAGCAACCTGCTCAAGCACCACAACAAGCCTCGAACCTTGAACAAGCTATGGTAAATCTTAGCAAGGTCATTGGAGACTTTGTTGGAGCTCAAAAATCCATCAATGCTCAGCTCAGTCAAAGAATTGACAGTGTAGAGAGTTCATTGAACAAAAAGATGGATGAAGTGCAACATGATCTATCTCAGAAGATAGATAATCTCCAAGATTCAATCTCAAGGTTTGCCAACCTCAACACAGTGCAAGAGAAAGAAAACTTTCCTTCTCAACCTTATCAAAATTCCAAGGGCATCCATGAAATGGAGGCTCAAAAGGGAGAATCTTCAATGGTGAAGGAAGTTAAAATGGTTATCACTTTGAGTGGTAAAGAGGTTGATCTGCCAACATGCAAGTTAGAGCATAAGGTAGAGAGTGAAACAGAGAAAGAAAAGAGGGAGGAAATCAAAGGAAAGAGAAAGGGGAAAAGCATAGAGAAAGATGACTATGATCTAAGTATAGATGAAAAATCACAGAGGATAGTCATCAAGGAAGAAATGATGAAACACATGCCTCCACCTTTTCTCCAAGCTTTGTATGGAAAAATCATACAAACCAAGTCTCAAGTGAAGGATGCTAACTTCATATGGGATCCGGGCAAGCTGAGTCAAGATCAAAATTTTTTGATGGACTTAGTCTTTTTAAAGACTAGCTAGTCCATAGCTTTTTGTTTTATTTTTTACTTGTTTTAATTTTGATTTCAATGTTTTAATTTTGATTTAAATGCTTTAATTTTGATTTTAATGCTTTAATTCTACTTTGTTTTGATGTAATATAGGTTTTTGAATGATCTCAGGTGGGAGAAAATGCAAAGGAAGAAATCGGGAAGAAATCGGAGCGAAAATAGAGCAAAAACAGAGCAAAAACAGGGGAGAAAAAGAGCTCTGCGAGATTTCGCAGCCAAAGAGGAATTCTATGCGAAAATGGCCATTTGTTGCGAAATCAGTTCGCAACACTTTTGAGTCCTCTGTGAAAGTTTTCGTAGCTACGAATCCAAGATTGGCACACGAGTGCCACTTCGCAGCACAGGAGCCCCAATTTCGCAGTTGCGAAGTGGGCTACGAAGCTCTAAGGCATGAAAAATCCCAATTCCGCAGCAATAACTCCATTCCGTGGGGTGTTTCGCAGCTGCGAAACTGATTTTTGGCACATGAGTACCATTTGGAAGCCCTGTACACTCATTTCACAGCTGCGCAATGGCTGTGAAACCTCCACACCTTAAAATCCTTCAGCGCGCACACCATGAACAGACATGTCACAACCGCACCCCCATTTCGGCAACTATTGGACACATTTTGATCACTTTCCAAAGTTCATTTCATGCATACCATATATCGTTTGAAAGCTTGGGAAGTCAGGAGTCCATATCTTTAAACGGTGCTCGATTTGGATTTGAAACGGAAAAGTTATGGCTATTTGAAGATGATTGTGCAAACCATGAGCGGAAATGTCGCACCTCCATTTTGCCACTGTTGGACACATTTTTGAAGCACTTCCTGGAGTTCAAATTATACATACCATATCTCGTTTCAAAGCTTGGGAAGTCAGGAGTCCAACACTTCCAATGGTATGTGATTTGGAGGTGAAATGAAGAAGTTATGGCCATTTGAAGACGAGCGCGCAAAGCTGAGCGAGAATTTTGCAGTCGAGACGCCATTTGGAAGGGTATTTCGCAGTTGCGAAACCACTTTTGGCACACAAGTGCCATTTTGCAGCATAGTGATCCTCATTTCGTAACTGCGAAATGGCTGCGAAGCTCCAAAGCGTAAAAACTTCCAATTTCGCAGCCAAAGCTCCATTTCGCAGGGTATTTCGAAGCTGCAAAACCACTTTTTGGCACACGAGTGCCATTTGGAAGCCCCGTACACTCATTTTGCAGCTGTGAAATGAGTTGCAAAATCACTTTTCAGCTGCAAAATGGTTGCGAAATGACCTCCAAGCTTCAAAATGGCTGCCAAATCACCTCCAAGCTTAGAAATGGCCTTCAAATTGCGAAATTGACTTGCAAAATGGAGGGAAGTTTGCAAAAACACCTTGCAAAGCTAAGAGAAGTTACTAAAATGCCAACAGAGCCCCACGCACCAGCTGAATACCCTCTGGAACTCATGACCAGCCACCTCTCCATTTCAGCCATGGCCAAGACTAGAGGAAAGCCCCGCGCACCCTGAGATCACACACATGAAGGCTTTCACTCCATTTCTGACCTCCTTAAACCATCAAATCCCATAGCTACCAACTGAGAGCTCCAGTTGAGGAGACTATGCCATCTAAGGAGACTAACAAAGCAGAGGTTGAAGTCCTGATCCAATCCACTCAAGAGGCCACCACAGATGCATTAGCTCCACATGACTCGCCATTACTTGATCATCTCTTCATTTTTTGTATTTACATATTAGTATACATAATTCCATGTTTTGATGTCTTATATTTTGGGATTGGATGTATTACTGATGATACATCATACTTAAACATCATTTTTGTTTAAACTTGGCATTTTTCTATTTCCTCTACTCACTAACTCTTTTGTTTTCTTTGAAACATGTGGTTTCTCCTATACGACTCAGACTTCATGTCACTAAGGAGGTACCACTTCCTCCCTATTTTTGAATTGCTTTTGTCACATTGAGGACAATGTTCAGCTTGGTTGGGGGGAGAGTTGAGGAAGTAAGTATTGTTAATAATGCTAAGTTATTTTGGTAATATAGTCGCTTTTTGCTTAATATTAATTTTTTTTTAAAAGTTTTTATTCTACTCTCCATGGTTATTAAGGAAAAATTTTCAAAATGAAAAGGGAGAAATTGAATTTTTGTCTTTTTACTTGACTTAGAGTTTGTATTATGCTTACTAAAGTTGATGAATTGTCGAAACATCTATTGAATTTAACCTCAGTTCTTCCACTTTAAGCTATCCACACACAGTGCACACTAGGTTCCGATTATAAGATGAAAAACTATTTCCCTCTTGACTTAGGAAAATTTTAGACTTGGTACCTTTGACCTCATTTAATAGTGTTGGGACACCTTATGAAAGGCCAATGAGCCTTTGAAAAAAAAAGAAAAAAAAAAAAAAAAAAGAAAAAATGTTTACTTGCCTTGAAACCCGAGCAAGGTCTGAGGGGTATATGGTGAAAATCTTTGAAGCCTGGTGCCCTAAGCCTTAATTGGTTGGGAGTCACCGACCTCAATGCTTGTTACATGGGTGAATAGGTGGAGTTTAACATACTGTAGGTGCTTGGGTATTTAAAATTCATTCTCAAAAGTCCGGGGTGAAATCCGAGGAGTTAGTGGTTGAAAAATCCTTAAAGCTTGATGCCCTAAACCTTGATTGGTTGGGAGTCATTGATTGACCCCCGTTACATGGGCAATTTAGAAAAGAATGCCTTTAAGCTTTGCACTCCTACAAGAAAAAAAAAAATTGTTGTGAAAAAAAGAGGTGCGTTCTTAGCCTATTGGAAGTTGATTAGTTTGCTAAGCTTTGAAAAAAAAACTAGGTTGAGGGGAGAGATTAGTTTGACATACTATATCCGAAAACTAATAAATAACACATTAATTTTTTTGTGGAAGAGTAAGGGTTGGACCTTTGGGAGTGGAAATTATTTTGAAGCTTAAATTTGCATAATGCCTACTCTTTAAGAATTGTGATTAGACAAGTTATTTGATAACTCTTGTTGAAATTTGAGTTTATATTTCTTTAATGTTCCATGTGAGAGTTAGATCAGTCATGCCACTTAAACATTTTTTGAAGTGATCAACATGATGTTGTAAATTATGGTACTTTTATTTTATTTTTCTCTCCTTCATTGCTAAGGGACTAGCAATATGTCGGTTGGGGGGAGTGATTACTACTCAAAAAGTGCTATTTCATAGCTTGTAATTAACTCTTTTAAACACTTTTGAGTAGTAGTTATTGCCTTTTAACCCAATTAACATGTTAAGGACCCTTGCAATCACTTCTAATCAATTTGTGTTAAGTTTTGGTGTTTTGATTGCTTTTTGATCACCAAAGCAATATGAGATTGAGGAGAGTTATTTGGAATCCATGGCAAAGAAATGAAGAGCTCAGAAACATGAAAAACCAAAGCTTTGAAGTCCTTTGCCATAAGCAAATCCGGAATGCAGGGAGAGAAGCAAAGAGGAGAAAAGCAAAGAAGAAAACAGAGGACAGCAGCTGCAGTCTTCCTTTGCACTTTTGGAGCACTTCCCGAAGTCCATTTTCTACATGCTATATACCATTTCAAAGCTCAGGAAGTCAAGAATCCAACGCTTTAAACCGTGTACAATTTGGAGCTGAAATGAGGAAGTTACAGCCTTCGGAAGACAACTGCATCAAGCTGAAGGAAGAATTTTGCCCGGCTGCGAAATCACCCTTTTGTTGCAAAATCATTTCGCAGCCATTTTGCACAGTGCAACGGTCCTGAAGCTTCCCGATAGTTGTGCACCGACTCTTTTAGATCTTTTCTTCTGATATTTTTGTGTCTAAATTTCCATTTTCTCCTTGTATTCAGCCACTCATGTAATTCCTCAGTTAGGAAGTATCCAAGGAAGGGTAAATTACCTTCCTATATAAACTCTCAGGGGGATTCTCGGAGGAGGTGGTGACGAAGCATCCTTTGTACAAAATTTGCAAGGAAGTAAAATATAGAGCACTTGCTCTGCTTTTTATATATATATATATATATATATATATATATATTTTCTCATCCTTTTTCTTTCTAGCCAATCAAACTCTGAGGATTTTTTCTCAGAGGATGAGAGGGTAGGCTCTTTGTCTCTTGGAGTGAAGAAAGCCGGGTAAGTTTCATCATGCATAATTGGAAGTTTTGTTGTTTTAGTTTTTAATGAAGAGAAAGTGTGACCCGTTAATGGTTTTTATCTTTTTAGTTAACTTAAAATGCCTTTAAATCACTTGGGCCAACACTTGGTAAGGCAAGTGATCTCCGTCCATGGAGATTCACTAGTTTACCCTTGCGAGCCTCTGGGAGGTGACTTGAAGGTAGGATTTTCTAGAATAGCCAACACTTGGTAAGCTTTTGGACTCCAAGAAGACATCCATTAGTTATCTCTTGCGAGCTTTTGACGGGTAATCCAAGGTTAAAGATCACCTTGAATGGCAAGTGCTAGGTGAGAGGTATGAGCCATTGCAAGGTGCATCAGTGAGAGGGATTTAGTGTTTGAACCCATTAAAGGAAGCATCTGTACAACACCGGTTGGAGAAGGAACTATATGTTAATTCTCTGGGTATTCCACAGACTCCTGAGCACCCCATTCCTATCCTATCAGAGCCCACAGAACCATCACAAGCCCCTCCTCTCGTAGAGCAGACTATGCCCTCTGAGGAGCCCACTACAGGAGAGGCACAGGCATCCGAGCCATCATCTCCACATCATCCTCCTGCCACTATATGATCATTTGCATAGTTTCCTTTATGTATTTCCATTATGTATTTCCTTTATCTATTTCCCTACTATAGTAGAACTTGTAATCCCATGCTTTTGAT
This sequence comes from Vitis riparia, assembly GCF_004353265.1. Taxonomy (NCBI): domain Eukaryota; kingdom Viridiplantae; phylum Streptophyta; class Magnoliopsida; order Vitales; family Vitaceae; genus Vitis; species Vitis riparia. Next base: position 14,204,832 of record NC_048431.1, read on the forward strand.
ATTTCATATATTGGGATTAGTTGTATTACTTGTTCTCTTTTTGTACTTTCATGAAGTAATACAAATCTATCAATTTTTGAGCACTCTTAGCATTATTTTATTTTAATTCCTCTACTCACATCTTTTATTGTTTTTGAAACATGTGGTTTCTCCCATTCTACTCGAAATTCATATCATTCAAGAGCCACCACTTCCTCCCTGTAATCTCAATCACTCATGCCACATTGAGGACAATGTTCAGCTTGGTTGGGGGGAGAGTTGAGGAAGGAAGTTTTGTTATTAATGCTAAGTTATTTTGGTAATTTAGTTGACTTTTGTTTAATTTTAAAATTTTTAAAGTTTTTTTATTCTACTCTCCATGGTTATTAAGGAAAAATTCTCAAATTGAAATGGGAGAAATTGAATTTTTGTCTTTTCACGTGACTTAGAGTTTGTATTATGCTTACTAAAGTTGATGAATTGTTGAAACTTCTATTGGATTCAGCCTTAGTTTTTCCACTTTAAACTATTCACACACTGTGCACAATAGGTTCCGATTATAAGATGAAAAACTATTTCCCTCTTGACTTAGGAAAACTTAGACCTGGTACCTTTGACCTTATTTTAATAGTGTTGGGACACCTTATAAAAGGCCAATGAGCCTTTGGAAAAAAAAAAAAAAAAAGAAAGAAAAATGTTTGCTTGCCTTGAAACCCAAGCAAGGTTTGAGGGGTATATGGTGAAAATCTTTAAAACCTGGTGCCCTAAGCCTTCATTGGTTGGGAGTCACCGACCTCAATGCTCGTTATAAGGGTGAATAGGTGGAGTTTAACATACTGTAGGTGCTTGGGTATTAAAATTAATTCTCAAAAGTCCGGGGTAAAATCCGAGGAGTTAGTGGTTGAAAGATCCTTAAAGCTTGATTTCCTAAACCTTAATTGGTTGGGAGTCATCGATGGACCCCCGTTACATGGACAATTTAAAAAAGAATACCTTTAAGCTTTGTACTCCTACATGAAAAAAATTGTTAAACAAAAGGGTGCGTTCTTAGCCTATTGAATTTGGTCAGTTTGCTAAGTGTTGAAAAAGAACTAGGTTGGGGGGAGAGATTAGTTTTGCATACTATATTCAGAAACTATCAACTAACACTTAGATTTTAGTGGAAGAGTAAGGTTTGGTCCTATGGAAGTGGAAATGATTTTAAAGCTTCAATTTGCATAATGCCTTCTATTTATGAATTGTGATTAAGCAAAGTATTTGATAACTCTTGTTGAAATTTGAGTTTATATTTCTTTAATGTTCCATGTGAGAGTTTGATCATCATGCCACTTGAAATTTTTTTGAAGTGATCAACATGATCTTGTAAAGTATATTACTTTTTAGTTTACTTTTTCTCTCCTTTATTGCTAAGGGACTAGCAATATGTCGGTTGGGGGGAGTGATTACTACTCAAAAAGTGCTATTTGATAGCTTGTAATTAACTCTTTTAAACACTTTTGAGTATTAGTTATTACCTTTTAACTCAATTAGCATATTAAGGATCTTTGCAATCATTTCTAATCAAATTGTTTAAGTTTTGATGCTTTTGATAGTAATTTGATCACCAAAGCAATCCAAGATTGAGGAGAGTTCTATCGAATCCATGGCAAAGCAATGGGAAGCTCATTAACATGAAGAACCAAAGGTTTGAAGCTTTATAGTCCTTTGCCATAAGCAAATCATGAATGCAAGGAGGGAAAGCAAAGAGAGAAATCTAACATGAAGTATTCAAGAGGACAGCAACTTTTAGACACTTTTGGAGTACTTCTTGGAGCTTAATTGATGCATACTATATTTCGTTTCGAAGCTCAGGAAGTCAGCAATCCAATGCTTTAAACGGTGCATGATTTGGAGTTGAAATGAAGAAGTTAAAGCCATTGGAAGCCGATCACACCAAGTTAAAGGCCAATTTTGTAGGCTGCGAAATCACAAGAGGATGGCTGCGAAAGCAGCCTTTGTATGCAAAATGGTGTCCTTCAGGTTGCGAAATTTCACAGCCATCTTGCACGCCTACGAAATTCTCTTGAGTGCTTCCAAATATTTGCAACCGATATTTTTAGATTTTTTTGCTTTAGATATTTGATGTCTAAATCCTCATTCTCTCCTTGTAATCCACCAATTATAGGATTCCTTAGTAATTAAGTAAGAAAAAAGGGTAAATAGCCTCATATATATTGTTTGTATTTTCCATTACACAGAGATCTCAGAGCTTGTTCTTAGAGACAACTTTTTGTATAGTTTTTGAGGAGGGGAAGATATTGGAGTGGGGATCACTTGTACATGTTTTTAGTAAGAAATATACAGAGTGTTGCACTACCTTACCTTCTTGTTTTGATTGTATTTTTCATTCTAGCCAAACAATCTCTGAAGATGTTTTCTTAGAGGATGAGTGGCTAGACTTTTTGTCTCTTGGACGGAAGGGAGCTTGGTGAGGGACCCGACTACAAAAGTGGGAGTTTTCCTTGTTTAAGTTTTTAATGAAGAGGAAGTTGTGACCCGTTAATGGTTTTTATATTTTTAGTTAACTTAAAATCACTTGGGCCAACACTTGGTAAGGTAAGTGGACTCCATCCATTGGGTTACACTAGTTTATCTCTTGCGAGCCTCTGGTAGGTGGTTTAAAGGTAGGATTTTCTAGAATAGCCAACACTTGGTAAGCTTTTGGACTCTACGGAGACATCCATTAGTTATCTCTTGCGAGCTTGTGAAGGGTAATCCAAGGTTAAGGTTCACCTTGAATGGCAAATACTAAGTGAGAGGTACGAGCCATTGCAAGATGCATCAGTGGGAGGGAATTAGCGTTGAAACCATTAATGGGAAGCAACTGTAACACACTGGTTGGGAGGATAACTATAGGTTAAATCCCCAATGTGAGGAAAGATCCAAAAATCTCCATTTTTGTATAAGGGGCTTGAACCTAGTGACCTGAAAATCCAAGAGACCATTTTCTTTGTAATTAAAACTCAGTTACTATTTTTGGTTAGTTTACAACCAACCTTTTCCAAACCAAAGTTTATGTTTTCTTTTAAGCTAACTTAGAAAAGAAAAAGCACCAAATCAATTCTTTAAATTAATATCAGGTGTGAAATGAAAACCTATCCCAGTGAACGATCCTAGAGCCACTATGTTATTCTAGCTGAGGCTATCCTAGTATATGGTGAAATAGGTTATAAATTTTGTTGATCAATTCTTTAAATTAATCTCGGATTGATTTAGTGATCAAAAAGCTATCAAAACACCAAAACTGAACACAATTTGATTAGAATTGATTGCAAGGGTCCTTAATATGTTAATTGGGTTAAAAGGTTATAACTACTACTCAAAAGTGTTTAAAAGAGTTAATTACAAGCTATGAAATAGCACTTTTTGAGTAGTAATCATTGGGGATTTAACATATAGTTATTTCCCGAACCGGTGTGGTACAGGTGCTTCCCCTTAATGGGTTAAAACACTAAATTCCTCTCACTGATGCATCTTATAATGGCTCGTGCCTCTCACCTAGCATTTGCCATTCAAGGTGATCCTTAACCTTGGATTTCCCTTCACAAGCTCACAAGAGATAACTAATGGATGTCTCCTTAGAGTCCAAAAGCTTACCAAGTGTTGGCTATTCTAGAAAATCCTACCTTCAAGTTACCTCCCAAAGGCTCGCAAGAGGTAAACTAGTGCATCTCAATGGATGGAGATCACTTGCCTTACCAAGTGTTGGCCCAGGTGATTTAAAGGTGTTTTAAGTTTACTAAAAACATAGAAACCATTAACGGGTCACACTTTCTCTTCATTAAAAGCTGAAACAACAAAACTTCCAATTTATGCATGTGGAAACTTACCTGGCTTTCTTCACTTCAAGAGACAAAGAGCCTAGCCACTCATCCTCTGAGAAAACATCCTCAGAGTTTGTTTGGCTAGAAATAAAAATAACGAGAAAACAAAAATATGAAGGAAAAACAGAGCAAGTGCTCTATAAAATATATTCATTCCTCTCATCGGATTACATCTATGATATATGATTTATTCTTTACATTGGTGATTACTACAAAAAAGTGCTATTTTGTAGACCTAATTATAATGGTTTTAAGCACCTTTGTGTAGTAATCATATTCATTTAACCCAATTAATTCATTAAGGTCCTTAGTAATTGGTTTTAACCATTTTGTGGCAAGTTTACATGTTTTTATCAGCTTATGAATCAATTCAAGCATGCCAAATGATGGAGGAGCTACTTGGACAAGTTAAAGGGAGGATTTTGGAAGTTTTCAGGCTAGAATTTCAAGTGGAAACACGAGCACAAGCAAAGAGAATGCAAAGAGGAAAAACAAGCAAAGTGAAGAGGAAAACAGAGGACAGCAGCTGCAGTCTTCTTTCGAACTTTTGGAGCACTTAACGAAGTCCATTTTCTACATGCTATATACCATTTCAAAGCTCAGGAAGTCCAGAATCCAATGCTTCAAATCGTGTACAATTTGGAGCTGAAATGAGGAAGATATGGCCTTTGGAAGACAACTGCATCAAACCTTGCGAAAATTTCGCAAGGTGAATTTCTCCTTGCGAAATTTCGCAAGGGGATTTTCCTCACGATGCGAAATTTTGCCATTTCGCAACGTTGCAAAATTTCGCAAGGAGGATTTAGGCACATTGCGAAAATGCCGAATTTCCTCTGTTTCTCCATGCACGCACCACCGACTTCCCATATATTTTTTAGCTTGATATTTTCTCATGTAAATTCCTTTTGTAACCTTGTAATCAACCAATGAAAAGGTTGCTTTTGTAATAGCTTTTGTAATTTAGCTTGTTATTGTCTTTAAATAGAGGTGAAGAGCCTCAGACGAAAAAAAGCTTGTAACCTGTAACCTTAGAAATTATAAGAGCACTTTTGTTCAAAAGCTTCTTTTCTCCTTTCTTTCTCATTTTCTTAGTAGCCAAACACCCTTGGAGGATGAAATCCCCAAGGATGAGAGGCTAAAACCTTTTAGTTTCTTGAAGTAATGGATGCCTTGTGAAGCTCCCGTGTCAGGATGGAGATTTCCAAGCCATAAATGTAAGTAGCCGAGCATCATAAATGTTTTCATTCAAAGTAAAGCTTTTAATCCCTCTGACTTGCTTTGAATGGCCAATACTTGATAACCTTTTGGTCTCAGTGGATTCTTATTGTTAGATCCACTGACGTTCATTAGTTATCTCCTACGAGCCATTGTATTGCAAGTGGAGGAGATGTCCTATATCAATAAAAGAGCATTTATGAGGTTCAGCTACCCTTTTTGTAAGTTTTCAAGGACTAAAACTTAGTTGTTAAACTCATACCGGTTCGGGAAGTAAGCATCACCTTAGTTGCTTCCCCAACTCGAGGTGAAAAGTCCCAAAATCTCCATTTTTACACTGTGAGTTAAGCATGGCTATCCAAAGCTTTGAGAAACTTCTTTTTCCATCTTTTAACCTATTTTCATGTTAGTTTAGTTTACAACACCTTCATCTTTTTATGTTTTCATCTTAACCTAATTTTTATTAAGAAAAGTTCACTCCATCCTCCGAACTTCACCAGTTAAAGTAAAAACCCATCCCAGTGTTCGATCCTAGAGCCACTATGCTATAGTAGCTTTGCTACTTTAGTGTAAGGACGTTAGGTATAAATTTTGTTGATACCCTTACATGCCAAGCTACCAAGAGTCGGGTTATCAAATGGCGCCGTTGCCGGGGATGGTGCTACTTCACTGTGAATACATCAGCCGAAGGTAACTTGTGAGACTTCTCATGAGTAAGGTGAATTCTATCTCATTTTTCATTTACTAGCTTTTTATTTTAGTTTTAGAGCATTTTTAACTTAGTTTAGATAAGTTTCTTTTAGCTTTTAACTTTCATTTTTAGTTTATTTTTCATACTCTGTTTTTCCTTCCGCATGCTCTGTTTTTTTCTTGTTTTTCTTTGTTTTGTTTATTTGTTTTGTTCCAGCTGAATCCGTGCATGCCCTATTGGATTAGAGACCAAGAGGGAAGGTTAGTGCGGATAGAGACTCCACGAGCTACTGAATTAGAGATTATTTTGGAAGTCATGGAGAATCAGCCAGAGGACCAACATTCACAACACGGGCAGGGGAATGATCCGAACTTGTATAGGTCCATGAGGGACAGGATGCACCCTCCGAGGATGAGTGCACCATCTTGCATCATTCCTCCTACAGAGCAATTGATTATAAGGCCACACATCGTGCCTCTGCTTCCTACTTTCCATGGGATGGAAAGTGAAAATCCATATGCGCACATAAAGGAATTCGAAGATGTGTGCAATACTTTTCAAGAAGGGGGAACAACTATTGAGCTTATGAGGTTGAAGCTCTTTCATTCACATTAAAGGACAAAGCCAAGATATGGCTCAATTCTTTGAGGCCGAGAAGCATAAGAACATGGACAGAACTTCAAGCTGATTTTTTGAAGAAGTTTTTCCCTACTCACAGAACGAATGGATTGAAGAGACAAATCTCCAACTTCTCAGCACGTGAGAATGAAAAATTTTATGAATGCTGGGAGAGGTATATGGAGGCCATCAATGCATGTCCTCACCACGGCTTTGATACATGGCTTTTGGTGAGCTATTTTTATGATGGCATGTCATCTTCAATGAAGCAGATATTGGAGACAATGTGTGGGGGTGATTTCATGAGCAAGAACCCTGAGGAGGCTATGGATTTCCTAAGTTATGTCTCAGAGGTTTCCCGTGGATGGGATGAGCCCAATAGCAGAGAAATGGGGAAGAGGCCAATTCAGCAAACGTCAAGAGGGGGAATGTACAATCTGAGTGAAGACATGGAGATGAAAGCCAAGGTGGCTACCATGGCTAGAAAAATAGAGGAAATGGAGTTGAGAAAAGTTCACGAAGTCCAAGCTATTTTAGAACCTCAACAACAAGCCAATCCTTGCTCCATCTGTCAGTCATTTGAACATATGGTGGAAGAATGTCCCACTATTCCAGCAGCAAGAGAAATGTTCGGGGAACAAGCTAACTTGATTGGCCAATGGAAGCCAAATTCAAATGCTCCCTATGGCAACACGTACAACTCTAGCTGGAGGAACCACCCAAACTTTGCATGGAAGCCAAGGCCAAACCCATATCAGTCACCAGCCCAATCAAGCCAACAGAGTCAAGGTCAATCCTCAGTTGAGCAAGCACTCGTAAGCCTTAGCAAGGTTATGGGTGACTTTGTGAGTGAGCAAAAATCCATCAACACTCAACTAAATCAGAAGATTGACAATGTAGAGAGTACTTTGAACAAGAAGATAGATGGGATGCATAATGAGTTGTCTCAGAAAATTGACAACATCCAATATTCCATCTCAAGGCTCACAAATTTAAACACTGTCAATGAGAAAGGGAAGTTTCCCTCTCAGCCTCACCAAAATCCTAAGGGGATACATGAAGTGGAAACCAAGGATGAGGATTCTTCAAAGGTGAGGGACGTGCAAGCTATTATCACTTTGAGAAGTGGTAAGGAAGTGCATCAGTCGGAGCATGATCAGAGGAAAGCCAAAGAAGACAAGGCTGATAGAAAAGAAGAAAAGAAGAAAGAACAAAAGGGGAAGGAAGTTCAGATGAAAGAAACCATCATTCCTAGCGTGGGTGAGGAACCTCAAATTCTTTTAAAGGAAGGCATGATGAAGAAGCACATGCCTCCTCCATTTCCTCAAGCCTTGCGTGGGAAGAAATCGATCAAGAATGCTTCTGAGATTCTTGATGTGCTAAGACAAGTGAAGGTGAATATTCCCTTACTTGATATGATCAAGCAAGTACCCACATATGCAAAGTTTTTGAAGGACTTGTGCACTGTGAAAAGAGGACTCAATGTTACAAAGCAAGCCTTCCTAACCGAGCAAGTGAGTGCTATAATCCAATGCAAGTCTCCAATCAAATACAAAGATCCGGGGTGTCCTACAATCTCAGTCAATATTGGAGGAACCCAAGTGGAGAAGGCATTGCTTGATTTGGGGGCAAGTGTTAACTTGCTTCCATACTCTGTATACAAGGAGCTGGGGTTGGGAGAACTCAAGCCAACATCGATCACCCTATCCTTAGCTGACCGATCAGTGAAAATCCCCAGGGGGGTAATAGAGGATGTATTGGTTCAAGTTGACAAATTCTACTATCCAGTAGATTTTGTGGTGCTTGATACGGATCCCATTGTCAAAGGGATCAACTATGTTCCAATCATCCTTGGAAGACCATTCCTTGCAACATCCAATGCAATCATCAATTGTAGGAATGGGGTCATGCAACTCACTTTTGGGAATATGACATTGGAACTCAATATCTTCCATCTATGTCAAAAGCACATCCATCCTGAAGAAGATGAGGGCCCAGAAGAAGTGTGTATGATAGATACCTTGGCGGAGGAGCATTGTAATCAGAGTATGCTTGATTAGTTTGAAGAGAATCCAGATGAAAGCCATGAATATCTCGATGATGGGTTAGCTGAACCCATGGGAATGAATGCCGTTATGTCAAACTGGAGACAAAAGCCAGTGATCCTCCCTTTGTTCAAGGATGAGGAAGAGATGAAAGAAGCTAAGGATGCAATCCTTAAGCTTGAATTGAAGACCCTTCCTGCCGAGTTGAAGTATGCTTACTTGGAGGAAGGCAATAAAGACCCGGTGGTAATTTCTTCTTCTTTAACCGTTTCACAAGAGGACAATCTTCTAAGAATCCTTAGAAAGCATAAGAAGGCCATCGGATGGCAAATTTCTGATTTGAAGGGGATAAGCCCATTGATTTGCATGCACCATATTTATATGGAGGAGGGAGCTAAGCCAACTCGTCAGCCACAGAGGAGATTGAATCCTCATATGCAAGAGGTAGTAAGGGCTGAAGTGTTGAAGCTTCTTCAAGCGGGCATCATTTACCCCATTTCAGATAGCACTTGGGTGAGTCCAACCCAAGTTGTTCCAAAGAAGTCTGGGATAACCGTAGTCAAGGGGGAAAATGGGGATGAAGTGTCCACATGCCTCACAACTGGTTGGAGGGTGTGCATTGACTACAGGAAGCTGAACACAGTAACGAGAAAGGATCACTTCCCTTTACCTTTCATGGATCAAGTCCTTGAGAGAGTATCCGGGCATCCTTTTTATTGCTTCTTGGATGGGTATTCCGGGTATTTTCAAATAGAGATTGATGTGGAGGACCAGGAGAAGACTACCTTCACTTGTCCATTCGGCACCTATGCTTATAGGCGGATGCCTTTTGGATTATGCAATGCTCCTGCTACCTTCCAAAGATGCATGCTTAGCATTTTCAGTGACATGGTTGAACGAATCATGGAAGTCTTCATGGATGACATAACTGTGTATGGGACTTCTTTTGAGGATTGTTTGTCACATCTTGAAGATGTTTTGAAAAGATGCATAGAGAAAGACCTCGTACTCAATTAGGAGAAGTGTCATTTTATGGTAAATCAAGGTATTGTTCTTGGGCACGTAATCTCAAAGAAGGGTATAGAGGTAGATAGAGCTAAGGTGGAACTAATTGTGAAGTTGCCACCTCCCACCAATGTAAAAGGAATAAGGCAATTCCTTGGGCATGCCGGGTTCTATAGGAGGTTTATAAAGGATTTTTCCAAGATTGCCAAACCTCTTTGTGAATTATTGGTGAAGGATGCCATGTTTGAGTGGGATGATAAATGTCAAAGGAGTTTTGAGCTTCTTAAGCAATTCTTGACATCAGCGCCCATTGTGAGAGCACCAAATTGGGAGTTGCCATTTGAAGTGATGTGTGACTCAAGTGATTATGCCATTGGGGCTGTTTTGGGACAAAGAGAAGATGGTAAACCTTATGTGATCTACTATGCAAGCAAGTCTTTGAATGATGCTCAAAGGAATTACACCACCACTGAGAAGGAATTACTTGTTGTGGTGTATGCTTTGGATAAGTTCAGAGCTTATTTGATAGGGTCTTCCATTGTGGTATTCACGGATCATTCAGCTTTGAAGTATTTGCTAACCAAGCAAGATGCCAAGGCTAGGTTGATTAGGTGGATACTTTTGCTTCAAGAGTTCAACCTCCAGATTAGAGATAAGAAAGGTGTTGAGAATGTGGTAGCTGACCACTTGTCAAGGCTCAACATCGCTCATGACACCCATGGACTTCCCATAAATGATGATTTCCCTGAGGAATCCTTGATGCTTGTGGAGGAAGTGCCATGGTTTGCACACATTGCCAATTACTTGGTCACGGGAGAAATACCAAGTGAATGGAGCTCTCAGGATAAGAAAATTTCTTTGCCAAGGTCCATGCATATTATTGGGAGGAGCCTTTTCTCTTCAAGTATTGTGCGGACCAAATTATAAGGAAGTGTGTGCCTGAACAAGAGAAGCATGGGATCCTATCTCATTGCCATGAGAATGCATGTGGAGGCCACTTTGCCTCTCAAAAGACGGCAATGAGAGTTCTTCAATCGGGCTTTTGGTGGCCCTCACTTTTTAAGGATGCCCATGAGGTAAGTAAAGGATGTGATAAGTGCCAAAGACTAGGCAAGCTTTCAAGGAGAAACATGATGCCTTTGAACCCCATCTTGATAGTGGATCTTTTTGATGTTTGGGGCATAGACTTCATGGGACCTTTCCCTATGTCTTTTGGCCACTCCTACATCTTGGTAGGAGTTGATTATGTTTCAAAGTGGGTTGAAGCTATACCCTGTAGAACCAACGATCACAAAGTGGTTCTCAAGTTCCTAAAAGAAAACATCTTCTCGAGGTTTGGAGTGCCTAAAGCAATCATCAGTGATGGAGGCACTCACTTTTGCAACAAGCCCTTTGAAGCTCTTTTGGCCAAGTACGGAGCTAAGCATAAGGTAGCTACACCTTATCATCCTCAGACGAGTGGCCAAGTAGAGCTAGCCAACCGGGAAATTAAGAACATCTTGATGAAGGTGGTGAACACCAATAGGAAAGATTGGTCTGTTAAGCTCCTTGATTCCCTATGGGCGTATAGGACGGCTTATAAGACTATCCTTGGGATGTCACCGTACCGTCTTGTTTATGGCAAAGCTTGCCATCTTCCCGTTGAGATTGAGTTCAAGGCTGGTGGGCCATTAAAAAGCTCAACATGGATTTAACTAAGGCTGGGCTAAAGAGGAGTTTGGATTTGAATGAGCTTGAGGAATTGAGAAATGATGCCTATCTCAACTCAAAAATAGCTAAGGAAAAGCTAAAGAGATGGCATGATCAGTTGGTGATTAACAAAAAATTCTTCAAGGGACAAAGAGTCTTGCTATATGACTCTAAGCTTCACCTATTTCCGGGAAAGCTCAAATCAAGGTGGGTAGGGCCTTTTGTCATCCACCAAGTACACTCACATGGAGTAATTGAGTTACTCAACTCAAAAAGTGAAAAGACCTTCAAGGTAAATGGGCAAAGACTCAAGCCCTACATCGAGCCATTTTCCCGTGACAAGGAGGTACTCATCCTCCATGACCCATCACATCCTTGAGAAAGTGTGGTAAGTTGATGAGCTTAGCATGAAAAGCTAAGTGCTCATCTCTTTTTGTTTTAATTTTAGTATTACATTCTTGTTTACTTTGCTTTTTTAATACTTTTGCACATATTTTGTTTAGGTTTCTTAGTTTTGATTTTGATTTTTTATGTTTTTAATGGAGCTTTGATGTCCAATAGCAGGTACGAAAGCTCACAAGCTCACAAATGTGGAGAGAAAGGTGAAATAGGGGAGAAATATATCTAAGTCCAAGCTTAAAAGTCCATTTCGCAACTCAAAAAGTGAGTTGCAAAAATTTCGCAAGGTGAATTTCACCTTGCGAAATGCACATTTTGGCAAGATGCAAAATGCAACCTCTCGGGATTGCACTTTCGCAAGGAGAGTAACCAGTGCGAAAATTTTCGCAAGTCATTTTTCACCTTGCGAAATTGTTTTCAAAGCAAATATCAAAATGCAACCTCTCGGGATTGCACTTTCGCAAGGAGTAACCAGTGCGAAAATTTTCGCAAGTCATTTTTCACCTTGCGAAATTGTTTTCAAAGCAAATATCAAAATGCAACCTCTCGGGATTGGTTTTTAAGGGGAGTAACCAGTGCGACAATTTCGCAAGGTGAATTTTCCCCTTGCGAAATTTTTTCTTCATGCTTACCAAGGATTTGATTCTTTTTAAATTCATTTTCAAACTTCAATTTTCTAGTTTTAACACTCCTCAGTTCATCCCCGTACTTAGGCAAAATTTTCAAAAATTTTTCATGGCCAAAAACCCTTTTTAAAGCCTTCTCAACTTCATTTTTCATGCACAAAACACTATTCACCTTGCATTTCCTCTCTAGGCCGCGTGCTTCATTGTTCCAAGGTGAGTAATTTTTCACTTTTCTCCATTTTTGGCTCCTTAAATTGCTTGTTTATGTCATTTCTATGTTTTAGGAACCATAAACATGCATTTTCATCCATTAAAACCATTTCAAAAATCCATTTTTTCAAATCAAAGACCCACATGGCCGGCCACCATTTTTGCAAAAATCTCTATCTTGCAATGTGTTTTAGGCTCCCAAACTTACTCCATTGCATTTAGAATCATGTTTCCATTAAAACCATACCCTTTTTCTGAATTTTAAACCGTTAAAAATGAAAACTCAAATTCAAAGTAAGCATTGGAGAAGAAGATGAATAGTGCTGCGTGAATAGTGCCCGTTGCCAAATTTAGCAACCACTATTCATGCCTTGCAAATTTTGCACTGGTTACCATTTCAACTTTACGCCTAGGATGCTCTATTTTTCATGCTTTTCAGTCTTATTTCAATATTTATACCATGGCACGGACACGGGGGGCATCCTCTTCAGCTAGTCAGCGTGGGGCCCACTCACAAAGAGGTGGTCATTCTACACCATCACCTGGGCATATCACCTCCTCCACCTCAGGAGCCACATCCATGATTGGATATTTCTATCTCCATTTTGTATATGTTTTTTGTATATGTACATGTTTTATATTCTGAGATTGTATGTACCTCATGCTTATATCTTGTACTCAACTCTCTCAGTTTATATAAGCATCATTTTTTGTATCTTATTTCCTCTCTCTCATTTCTTATGGTTTTTGAATCATGTGGATGCACTCACACGCTTTGAATACCACATCACCATAAGGTATATCATTCCTTCCTCGTCTTTTTCGATAGAAACATTGGGGACAATGTTCATCTCGGTTGGGGGGAGAGTTGAGGAAGTAAGTATTTCCTATTTTAGTTAGTTATTTTGTTGATTTAGTAGTTTTTGCCCTTTTTCCTTTTTCAAAATTTTTTGTTTCATTCTCTATGGTTGTTTAAGATAATTTCTCAAAATAAAATAGGATAAGTCGAGTTTTAACTTAATTACTTAAGTCTTAGAGTTTGTTTTATGCTTTCAAAGTTGATAATCTATTGAAGCCCTCTTTGATTTCGAACTTATTTCTTCCATTTCAAGCTTTACACACACCGTGCACATTAGATCCCGGATATATGATGTAAAACTTTCTCACCCTCTAAGCTTAGGAAAATTTTGACTTGGTTCATTACTTAACTTCTTTTTAATAGTGTTGGGACACCTCAAAAAGACCAATGAGTCTTAAAAAAAAAAAAAAAAAAAAAAAAAATAAGCTTCTATTCTTTCCTTGAAACCTAAGCATGATCCGAAGGGGTGGCGAAAGCCTTTAAAACCCGATGCCCTAAACCTTGATTGGTTGGGAGTCATCGATCCTCTGCTTGCTACATAGGTGAATTGGTTAAGTTTAGTGAGTAAAAAGAATTGTGAATAAGAAGGTGCGTTCCTAACCTATTAAGAGTTGGTTAATTTTGCCAATGTTTGAGAAAGCTTAGGTTGGGGGGAGAGGATAGTTGTACATACTATATCCGGAAGCTAATCTCATTAACACTTAGCTCATTATGGAAGAGTTTGATCCGGAACCTTGAGAGTGGAGATTCTTTTGACACTTAATTGCATAATCTCCACTCTTTATACTTTTTGTTTAAGTTTTAGCTTTGACAACTCCTATTGCATTTTGAATCTTCATATCTTTAGTTCACCATGTGAGATGTGTTTTGATATCAGTCATGCCACTCAATTATTTTTTGGAGTGATTTGCATGATCCCTTTTATGTATATTATTATAGTTTACTTAGTTTTTATCTCCTCCATTGCTAAGGGACTAGCAATGAGTCGGTTGGGGGGTGTGATTACTACAAAAAGTGCTATTTTGTAGACCTAATTATAATGGTTTTAAGCACCTTTGTGTAGTAATCATATTCATTTAACCCAATTAATTCATTAAGGTCCTTAGTAATTGGTTTTAACCATTTTGTGGCAAGTTTACATGTTTTTATCAGCTTATGAATCAATTCAAGCATGCCAAATGATGGAGGAGCTACTTGGACAAGTTAAAGGGAGGATTTGGAAGTTTGCAGGCTTGAATTTCAAGTGGAAACACGAGCACAAGCAAAGAGAATGCAAAGAGGAAAAACAAGCAAAGTGAAGAGGAAAACAGAGGACAGCAGCTGCAGTCTTCTTTCAAACTTTTGGAGCACTTACCGAAGTCCATTTTCTACATGCTATATACCATTTCAAAGCTCAGGAAGTCAAGAATCCAATGCTTCAAACCGTGTACAATTTGGAGCTGAAATGAGGAAGATATGGCCTTTGGAAGACAACTGCATCAAACCTTGCGAAAATTTCGCAAGGTGAATTTCTCCTTGCGAAATTTCGCAAGGGGATTTTCCTCACGATGCGAAATTTTGCCATTTCGCAACGTTGCGAAATTTCACAAGGAGGATTTAGGCACATTGCGAAAATGCCGAATTTCCTCTGTTTCTCCACGCACGCACCACCGACTTCCCATATATTTTTTAGCTTGATATTTTCTCATGTAAATTCCTTTTGTAACCTTGTAATCAACCAATGAAAAGGTTGCTTTTGTAATAGCTTTTGTAATTTAGCTTGTTATTGTCTTTAAATAGAGGTGAAGAGCCTCAGACGAAAAAAAGCTTGTAACCTGTAACCTTAGAAATTATAAGAGCACTTTTGTTCAAAAGCTTCTTTTCTCCTTTCTTTCTCATTTTCTTAGTAGCCAAACACCCTTGGAGGATGAAATCCCCAAGGATGAGAGGCTAAAACCTTTTAGTTTCTTGAAGTAATGGATGCCTTGTGAAGCTCCCGTGTCAGGATGGAGATTTCGAAGCCATAAATGTAAGTAGCCGAGCATCATAAATGTTTTCATTCAAAGTAAAGCTTTTAATCCGTTTGACTTGCTTTGAATGGCCAATACTTGATAACCTTTTGGTCTCAGTGGATTCTTATTGTTAGATCCACTGACGTTCATTAGTTATCTCCTACGAGCCATTGTATTGCAAGTGGAGGAGATGTCCTATATCAATAAAAGAGCATTTATGAGGTTCAGCTACCCTTTTTGTAAGTTTTCAAGGACTAAAACTTAGTTGTTAAACTCATACCGGTTCGGGAAGTAAGCATCACCTTAGTTGCTTCCTCAACTCGAGGTGAAAAGTCCCAAAATCTCCATTTTTACACTGTGAGTTAAGCATGGCTATCCAAAGCTTTGAGAAACTTCTTTTTCCATCTTTTAACCTATTTTCATGTTAGTTTAGTTTACAACACCTTCATCTTTTTATGTTTTCATATTAACCTAATTTTTATTAAGAAAAGTTCACTCCATCCTCCGAACTTCACCAGTTAAAGTAAAAACCCATCCCAGTGTTCGATCTTAGAGCCACTATGCTATAGTAGCTTTGCTACTTTAGTGTAAGGACGTTAGGTATAAATTTTGTTGATACCCTTACATGCCAAGCTACCAAGAGTCGGGTTATCAATTGGTTCAAAGATATATATAGAGAAGATATTTTCTAAGAAATATCCCAACAATATCTTTGACTGATTACAAGGAAAAAATATCTTGAGAAAAAAAATCTAACTAAGTTGGTTGCAAATATCTGAGTTTGCACAGGTGGATTTCACACGGTGATTCACATGTTGAATTATCCATTTTGCAAGTTTGAACTTTGGTTTTGCAACTTGGAGGTGATTTCACAACTTGGAGATGATTTGCAACTTCATTTGTAGCTTGAAGGTGATTTCGCAACGTGGTTCGCAGCTGCGAAGATGGAGGCATGGGCTGCAAAATGGGCTTTGGGCTGTGAAATTTTCGCTCAGCTTTGCGTGGTTGTCTTCAAACGGCCATAACTTCTTTGTTTCAACTCCAATTTGCGTACTGTTTAAAGTGTTGGACTCCCGACTTCCCGAGCTTCAAAAAAACATATAGTATGCATGAAATGGACTCCAGAAAGTACTCGAAATGTGTCCAACATTTTCCATCCTCTTGAATTTCTTCATGTTAGATTCTTCTCTTTGCTTCTCCTCCTTGCATTCTTGATGTGCTTTTGGCAAAGGACTACAAAGCTCCAAAGCTTGGATTCTTCTTGTAAATGAGCTTCCATTAGCTTTGCCATGGATTATATAAAGCTCTCCCTCATCTTAGATTGCTTTGGTGATCAAAAAGCTATCAAAAACACCAAAACTTAACACAATTTGATTAGAATTTATTGCAAGGGACCTTAACATGCCAATTGAGTTAAAAGGTAATAACTACTACTCAAAAGTGTTTAAGAGAGTTAATTAAAAGCTATAAAATAACACTTTTTGAGTAGTAATCATTGAGCTCATGACATAGACTCACTCATGTCAACCACAACCCAACATTGTTCATAGCATTTAGAGCCCTTAGCTCACAACCAAGAGTATCCCATGTTGTACACAGCCTTTAGCTATTCATAGCAACTAGAGCCTTGAGCTCAAGATCAAGAGTCATTCATGTCAACCATAATCCTGAGTTGTTCATAGTATTTATAGCACTGAGCCCATGACCCATAGTCTTTCATGTCATTCACAACTCTAAGTTGTTCATAGCATTAAGAGCCCTAAGTTCACAACCTAGAGTTGTTCATCTCAACCATAACCCAAATATGTTCACTGCATCTAGAGCCTTAAGCTCATGACCTAAAGTACCTCATGTCTTCCACAACCCGGAGCTATTCATAGAATTGAGAGCCCTGAGCTCAACACCTATAGTGGCTAATGTCATCCATAGGCCTAAGTTGTTCATAACATCTAGAGCCATGAGCTCCCAACTTAGAGTCTTTCATGCCAAGCAGAGCCTAGAGTTGTTAATTGCATCTAGGGCCTTGAACCCATGATCCACAGTCTTTCATGTCATCCACAACTCTGATTTGTTTATAGCATCTAGAGCCTTGAGCTCATGACATAGAGTCATTCTCAAGCACAACACAACATTGTTCATAGCATTTAGATCCCTGAGCTCACAACCAAGAGTATCTCATGTTATCCATAGCCCTTTGCTGTTCATAGCAACTAGAGCCTTGAGCTCATGATCGAGAGTCATTCATGTCAACCATAAGCTTGAGTTGGTCATAGTAACTATAGCGCTAAGCCCATGACCTGTAGTCTTTCATGTCATTGATAGCTTTAAATTGTTCATAACATTAAGAGCCTTGAGCTCACGACCTAAAGTCATTCATCTCAACCATAGCTTTAAGCTATTCATAGCATCTAGAGCCCTGAGCTCATGACCTAGAGTACCTTATGTCTTCCAGAAAATTGAACTATTACTAGCATCTAGAGACTGGAGCTCACGACTTGGAGTCATTCATGTCAACCATAATGTAGAGCTTTTCATATCATTTATAGCCCTGAGCTCAAGACCTAGAGTTGCTAATGTCATCTATAGCCCTGAGTTGTTCATAGCA
The DNA here is from genome assembly GCF_004353265.1 of Vitis riparia. Lineage (NCBI taxonomy): Eukaryota > Viridiplantae > Streptophyta > Magnoliopsida > Vitales > Vitaceae > Vitis > Vitis riparia. The sequence goes on from NC_048431.1 coordinate 14,222,627, forward strand.
TCTAGAGCCATGAGCTCACAACTCAGAGTCTTTCATGCTAACCATAGCCTAAATTTGTTCATTGCATCTAAGGCCTTGAGCTCATGACCCAAAGTCGTTCATGTCATCCACAACTCTAAGTTGTTCATAGAATATTGAGCCTTGAGCTCACAACTCTAACTCATTCATGTCAACCATAACATAAAGTTGTTCATAACATCTAAAGCCTTGAGCTCATGAGCTAGAGTTGTTCATGTCAACCACTGCCTAATGTTGTTCATAGCATTTAGAGCCTTGAGCTCATAACCTATAGTAGCCCATGTTATCCACAACCCTCAACTATTCATAGCAACTAGTACCCTAAACTCATGACCAAGAGTCATTCATGTCAACCACAACACTGATTTGTTCATAGCATCAAGAGCCCTTAGCTCATGATCCATTATCTTTCATGTCATCGACAACCCTGAGTTGTTCATAACATCAAGTGTCCTAAGCCGACGACTGATTACTACCCAAAAAGTGCTATTTTGCGCCTTTAATTCATTATGTTTTAAGCACTTTTGTGTAATAGTTCTCCATTTTTATTCCAATTGGCATGTTAAGGACCTAGAAATGACTTCTAATCATATTGGTGGCTAGTTTTAGTGTTTTGACAACTTTTTGGATCATTAAGACAAGCCAAGTAAAGGAGAGAAGCAAAGAGGAAAACAGAGTGAAGAAAACAGAGGACAACAGCTACAGTCTTTATTTGCACTTTTGGAGCACTTTCCGAAGTCCATTTTCTACATGCTATATACCATTTCAAAGCTCAGGAAGTCAAAAATCTAACGCTTCAAACCGTGTACGATTTGGAGCTGAAATGAGGAAGATATGGCCTTTGGAAGACAACTGCATCAAGCTGAGAGAGAATTTCGCACCACCAGCCCATGCAAGTGCGAATTTCACACCACCAGCCCATGCAAGTGCGAATTTCGCACCAGCCCATGCAAGTGCGAATTTTGCACCATCCCATGCAAGTGCGAATTTCGCACCAGCCCATGCGACTTTGGTGCGAAATCTCCTCTGTTCTGCCGACTCCACATGAGATCTTTTCTTTTGTATTTTTTTGATGTAAATTCCTTTCTTATCCCTGTAATTAGCCAATCACAGGCTTTGCTTTGTAAAGACTATAAGAGGGATGGAAATCATCTCTCGAAACAACTTATGTATATTTTACACTTAGTGAAATTTTCCTCTCGGGAAAAATATATAGTTCTCTTTGCTTTCCTTTTCTCTCTTCTATTTTCTTTTTCTTGGAAGCCAAACAACCTCTGAGGATGTTTTCCCAGAGGATGAGAGGCTAAACCTTTGGTTTCTTGGAGTGAGGGAAGCTAGGTGAAAAGTCCAGATGCAAAAGTGGAAAACTCTCGTGCATTAAATACAGGTAGTTGGAGTTCATAAATGGCTTTTAAATCTAAAGTTTTGCTTTAAATCCCTTAGAATCACTTTGAATGGCCAATACATGATAAGCTTTTAGGTCTCTGTGGATACTTATTGCTAGATCCACATCAGACCATTAGTTATCATGTACGAGCCATTGGAAAGTGGCTCAAGGTGAAGACCCATAGTGTCTAAAGCCATTAATGGAACTTGACTACCATTTCTATTGACTTTTTATGGATTAAATCTTCATTGTTAAACCTATACCGGTTCGGGAAACAACCATCCTTTATGTTGTTGTCCCCAATATGAGAAGAAAAATCCAGAATTTCCCACTTTGCATTCTGAACTTGATCCTAGCAACCTCTAGCTCCGGGAGACTTTCTTTCTTCCATTTTTACCTAGTTGTATGTTAGTTTAGTTCCAAACACCACTTTCAAAACAAATTTTATTTTCTTTTAAACTTTAAGTTTTTGACAAAGGAAATCATCAGATTCAATTTCTAATCTTGAGTCTATCACTGGTAGAGTGAAAACCCATCCCAGAGTTCGACCCTAGAGCTGCTATACTATAGTAGCTTTGCTACGCTAGTATGAGGTCATAGGATTTATAAATATTTTTTATTAAAATACCCAACTGAGCATGAATCAAAATGGCGCCATTGCCGGGGATGGTGCCACGATACAGTGATACAACTTTTTAGAGGCTACTTGTGATTTCCATCACAAGTTTAGTGAATTCCTTTTTCACTAACTTCATTTCCTTTCTTTTAATTGTAGAATTCCTTTTGTTAAGTTTACTTTCATTTTCTTTCTAACCTTAACTTTTTTCTAGCTTTCTTTTGTTTTTGTTTTCAGGTAAGTTGTAACTTGTGCATACCCTATTGGATTCGGGACCAAGAGGGAAGACTAGTAAGGATAGAGAATCCTCAAGACACAGAGTTGGATATCTGTGTAAACATCATGGACCCTCCACAAGAGGATCAGAATTCTCAACATGGTCAAGGGGGTAATCCAAATGCATATCTATCCATGAGGGATAGAATGCACCCACCAAGGATGAGGGCACCCTCATGCATCGTACCTCCTCTTGAGCAGCTGATTATAAGGCCCCATATTGTGCCCCTCCTACAAATTTCCATGGAATGGAGAGTGGGAACCCATATGCCCACATCAAGGAGTTTGAGGAGGTGTGCAATACTTTTAGAGAGGGAGGAGCTTCAATAGACTTGATGAGACTCAAGCTATTCCCTTTTACTTTGAAGGACAAGGCAAAAATATGGCTTAATTCTTTAAGGCCAAGAAGCATAAGGAATTGGGTTGATCTTCAGGCCGAATTTTTGAAGAAATTTTTCCCCACCCATAGGACCAATGGGTTGAAGAGACAAATCTCAAACTTTTCTGCAAAAGAAAATGAGAAGTTCTATGAATGTTGGGAAAGGTATATGGAGGCCATCAATGCTTGTCCTCATCATGGCTTTGATACATGGCTCTTGGTGAGCTATTTTTATGATGGGATGTCTTCCTCCATGAAGCAAATTCTTGAAACCATGTGTGGGGGAGATTTTATGAGTAAGAATCCGGAAGAAGCCATGGACTTTTTAAGTTATGTATCTGAGGTGTCAAGAGGATGGGATGAGCCCAACTCAAGAGAAAAAGGAAAGTTTCCCTCTCAACCAACCCAAAATCCAAAGGGTCGAATGTACATGTTAAGTGAAGACATGGACATGAAAGCTAAGGTGGCAACAATGGCAAGGAGGTTGGAAGAACTTGAGTTAAAAAAATGCATGAAGTCCAAGCCATTTCCGAGACATAAACCCATGTCATGCCATGCACCATTTGCCAATCATGTGATCATGTGGTAGATGAGTGCCCAACCATCCCAGCTGTGAGGGAGATGTTAGGTGATCAAGCCAATGTTGTGGGGCAATTTAGGCCCAACAACAATGCACCTTATGGAAACACCTATAATTCAAGCTAGAGAAACCATCCAAATTTTTCTTGGAAACCAAGGCCACCTCCATACCAACCACAAGACCAAACCCAAGCACCTCAACAAACCTCTTCAGTGGAGCAAGCCATTGTGAACCTAAGTAAAGTCATGGGTGACTTTGTGGGTGAACAAAAGGCAATCAACTCCCAATTGCACCAAAAGATTGAAAATGTTGAGAGTTCTCAAATTAAGAGAATGGATGGGATGCAAAATGATCTATCTCAGAAGATAGATAATATTCAATACTCCATCTCTAGGCTTACCAACCTCAACACAGTGAATGAGAAAGGAAAGTTTCCCTCTCAACCAAGCCAAAATCCAAAGGGTGTTCATGAAGTTGAAACCCAAGATGGGGAGTCTTCAAAGTTGTGATCACCTTGAGGAGTGGGAAGGAGGTTGATCAACCCTTGCCTAAGGTGAGGCAAGATGAAGAACTCATGTCAAAGAGAACCTTGGTTAAAGAGAGCAATAACCAAGAAGAGAAGAGTGGGAAGAAAAATGCATCTAAATCAAGCATTGAAGAAGAGCCAAGGATAGTGATTAAAGAGGATATGATGAAGAAACATATGCCTCCTCCTTTTCCTTAAGTTTTACATGGAAAGAAGGGAATCAAGAATTCATCAGAAATTCTTGAAGTTTTGAGACAAGTGAAGGTGAATATACCCTTACTTGATATGATCAAGCAAGTCCCCACATATACAAAATTTTTAAAGGACTTGTGCACGATCAAGAGAGGGTTACATGTGACAAATAAGGCATTCCTCACTGAGCAAGTAAGTGCCATCATTCAGTGTAAGTCTCCAGTTAAGTACAAAGATCCGGGATGTCCCACCATTTCAGTCAACATTGGAGGGACACATGTTGAGAAGGCTTTACTAGACTTGGGGGCAAGTGTGAATTTGCTCCCATACTCGGTGTATAAGCAACTGGGACTTGGAGGATTGAAGCCCAAAGCCATAACTCTCTCCTTAGCTGATAGGTCAGTCAAAATTCCAAGGGGGGGGGGGGGGGGGGGGGGGAGGGTGATAGAGGATGTTCTAGTTCAAGTGGACAAATTCTACTATCCCATGGATTTTGTGGTGCTTAACACTGATCCCACTGTTAAGGAAGCAAATTATGTGCCAATCATCCTTGGGAGACCTTTCCTAGCTACCTCTAATGCCATCATCAATTGTAGGAATGGGGTAATGCAGCTCACATTTGGAAACATGACCTTGGAACTAAACATATTCCACCTATGCAAGAGGCATCTTCACCCCGAAGAGGAAGAAGGATTGGAGGAGGTGTGCTTAATCAACACTTTGGTTGAAGAGCATTGTGACAAGAATTTAGAAGACAGCTTGAACGAAAGCCTTGGAGTGCTTGAAGAAGGGTTACCTGAACCCTCTGATGTGTTAGCCATCATGTCTCCTTGGAGGAGACGGGAAGAGATCTTACCACTGTTCAATAAGGAGGACTCACAAGGAGCAGCTACGGAGGACCCTCCAAAGCTAGTTTTGAAGCCACTTCCTGTTGATTTGAAGTATGCATATTTGGAGAAAGATGAGAAATGTCCAGTGGTGGTTTCTTCAACTCTCACAAGTGATCAAGAGGATAGTCTTTTAGGAGTCCTCAGAAAATGCAAAAAAGCCATTGGATGGCAAATTTCTGATCTGAAAGGGATTAGTCCTTTGGTATGCACCCATCATATCTACATGGAGGAAGATGCAAAACCAGTGAGGCAGCCCCAGAGGAGGTTGAATCCTCACATGTAAGAGGTGGTAAGGGGTGAAGTTTTGAAGCTACTTCAAGCAGGGATCATATATCCCATTTCAGATAGCTTGTGGGTGAGCCCAACCCAAGTACCAGAGGAAGCATCATCTGATGCCCCACCTACTGTTCCTCCTACCCCAAAGCCGCCCATTACTATCCTTGGTGCAGAGTATCGTGACTTGCTCGCTTCTTTCTAGACTCTGTCCACTACTCAGACGGCCATTATGGAGCTGATGGACCACTTCCAGCTTCAGCAGGACCAGCAAACTCCCATTCTCCGTGAGATTCAGCAGCACCTTCGTCTTTTGCCACCAGCTCCACCTGTTTCTCCTATGCCCTCAGAGCCTTTTGCTCCAGCTGATGATGCTAAACCTGTAGCGATACCTTCCACAGTTGCAGCGATGGACCCCTCCTATCCACCAGAGGATCCTACTACTTGATCATACGATCACTCCTCTTTTTTTTTTTTGTTTTTTGTTATGTATCTATATTCTATGTTTTTGGATGTGTTATATATTTTGGACCACTTTTATACTGGGATTGGATGTATTCCATGCTTATCTTGTATATTGTACTCTCTCAGTTTATATAGACATCTTCCTTTTCGTGTATTTTAACTATTCTTTTTTTATTTCCTCTACTCATCACTCTTATGATTTCTTTTTCTTTTGCAACATGTGGTTTCTCCTGTCCATTTAGAGTCCCTTACTATCAGGAGGTATCACTTCCTCCATTTTATTATCACTTGCTTTTGGAACATTGGGGACAATGTTCATCCTAGTTGGGGGGAGAGTTAAGGAAGTAATTTGTTGGATTTTTGGTTAGGTCATTTTGCTAACAAATTTTTGCAAACTCTCTTTGTTTTCTCAAAGATAAATTCTCAAAAGTAAATGGGAGAAATTAAATTCTTATCTTATTGCCATAGTCTCAGAGTTTGTATTATGCTTATTAAAGTTGATAAATCGTTGAAGCTCCTTTTGATTTCAATCTTAAGTCTTCCACTCTAATCTTTTCACACACTGAACACATTAGATTCCAGTTATAAGATGGAAAACTTTCTCACCCCCCTAAACTTAGGAAATTTTTGACTTGGTGCCTTTGACCTCATTATATTAGTGTTGGGACACCTTATAAAAGGCCAATGTGTCTTATGAAAAAAATTTGCTTCACTTGCTTTGAAACCCGAGCAAGGTCCGAGGGGTATATGGTGAAAATCTTTGAAGCCTGGTGCCCTAAGCCTTTATTGGTTAGGAGTCACAGACCTCACTGCTCGTTACATGGGTGGATGGGTGGAGTTTTTTTTTTTTTTTTTTTTTTTTTTTTAAAAAGAAAAAGAAAAAAAGAGGTGCATTCTTAGCCTTTTATATGGGGGTTAGTGTTGCTAAAGTTAGAGAAAAACCTTAGTTGGGGGGAGAATATAGTTTGACATACTATAACTGGAAACTAAGCACCTTAACACTTAGATTTTTGTGGAAAATTAAGAGTTGGTCCTTTAGGAGTGGAAATTATTTTGATACTCAAATTTGCATAATGCCCACTCTTTGTATGTTGTGATAGGTAAGTTATTTGATGACTCTTGTTGATGATTGAGTTTTATATCCTTGACTTGCCATGTGAGAGTTTGATCCAATCATGCCACTTGATTATTTTTTTGGAGTGATCAGCATGATTTTGTAAATTATTATATTATCTATTTTTCTTTCTTTTTCTTCCCTTCATTGCTCAGGGACTAGCAATGTGTCAGTTAGGGGGAGTGATTACTACCCAAAAAGTGTTATTTTGCGCCTTTAATTCATTATGTTTTAAGCACTTTTGTGTAGTAGTTCTCCATTTTTATTCCAATTGGCATGTTAAGGACCTAGCAATGACTTCTAATTATATTTGTGGCTAGTTTTAGTGTTTTTCCAGCTTTTTGGATCATTAAGACAAGCCAAGTAAGGGACAGAAGCAAAGAGGAAAACAGAGTGAAGAAAATAGAGGACAGCAGCTGCAGTCTTCCTTCGCACTTTTGGAGCAATTCTTGAAGTCCATTTTCTACATGCTATATACCATTTCAAAGCTCAGGAAGTCAAGAATCCAACGCTTCAAACCATGTACGATTTGGAGCTGAAATGAGGAAGATATGGCCTTCGGAAGACAACTGCATCAAGCTGAGAGAGAATTTTGCACCACCAGCCCATGCAAGTGCGAATTCCGCACCAGCCCATGCAAGTGCGAATTTCGCACTAGTTCATGCGACTTTGGTTCGAAATCTCCTCTGTTCTGCCGACTCCACATGAGATCTTTTCTTTTGTATTTTTTTGATGTAAATTCCTTTCTTATCCCTGTAATTAGCCAATCATAGGCTTTGCTTTGTAAAGACTATAAGAGGGATGAAAATCATCTCTCAAAACAACTTATGTATATTTTACACTTAGTGAAATTTTCCTCTCGGGAAAAATATATAGTTCTCTTTGCTTTCCTTTTCTCTCTTCTATTTTCTTTTTCTTGGAAGCCAAACAACCTCTGAGGATGTTTTCCCAGAGGATGAGAGGCTAAACTTTTGGTTTCTTGGAGTGAGGGAAGCTAGGTGAAAAGTCCAGATGCAAAAGTGGAAAACTCTCGTGCATTAAATACAGGTAGTTGGAGTTCATAAATGGCTTTTAAATCTAAAGTTTTGCTTTAAAACCCTTAGAATCACTTGAATGGCCAATACATGATAAGCTTTTAGGTCTCTGTGGATACTTATTGCTAGATCCATATCAGACCATTAGTTATCATGTACGAGCCATTGGAAAGTGGCTCAAGGTGAAGACCCATAGTGTCTAAAGCCATTAATGGAACTTGACTACCATTTCTATTGACTTTTTATGGATTAAATCTTCATTGTTAAACCTATACCGGTTCGGGAAACAACCATCCTTTATGTTGTTGTCCCCAATATGAGAAGAAAAATCCGGAATTTCCCACTTTGCATTCTGAACTTGATCCTAGCAACCTCTAGCTTTGGGAGACTTTCTTTCTTCCATTTTTACCTAGTTGTATGTTAGTTTAGTTCCAAACACCACTTTCAAAACAAATTTTATTTTCTTTTAAACTTTAAGTTTTTGACAAAGGAAATCATCAAATTCAATTTCTAATCTTGAGTCTATCACTGGTAGAGTGAAAACCCATCCCAGAGTTCGACCCTAGAGCTTCTATACTATAGTAGCTTTGCTACGCTAGTATAAGGTCATAGGATTTATAAATATATTTTATTAAAATACCCAATTGAGCATGAATCAACGACCCAAAATTGTTCATGTCAAACATTGCCTAGTGTTTTTCATAGCATCTAAAGCCTTGAGCTCATGACCCAGAGTGGTTGTTGTCATCCACAACACTAAAATATTCATAGCATCTAGAGCTGTGAGCTTATAACCCAAAGTCTTTCGTGTCAATCCCATATTAGAGTTGTTCATTTCATCTAGGGCCTTAAGCTCACAACTCAAAGTCATTCATCTTATCCACAACCTTGAGTAGTTCATAAAATCTAGAGTCCTGAGTTCACGACTTGGAGCCTTTCTTGTCATCGACAATCCTGAGTGCTTCATAGAATCTAAAACCCTGTGCTCATGACCCGAAGTTGTTTATGTCAACCATAACCTAGAGTTATGCATAATCTCTAAAACCTTGAACTCATGATCGAGAATGGCTCATGTCATCAACGACCTTGAGTTGTTCATAGCATCTAAAAGCCCGAGCTAGCGACTTAGAGTCATTCATGCCAATTAAAACCTAGAGCTATTAATAGCATTTAGAGCCTTGAGCTCAAGACTTAGAGCGGCTCATGTCATCCATAACCGTAAGTTGTTAATAGCATCTAGAGCCTTGAGCTGATGACCCAAAGTTGTTCATAACATCAAGAGCCCTTAGCTCATGACCTAGAGTAGCCCATGTTATACACAACCCATAGTTGTTCATAGCATCTAGTGTTATAAGCTCATGACCTAGAGTCATTCATGTCAAACATAGCTCAGACTTGTTCATAGCATCTAAAACCCAGATATCACAAGCTAGATTAGCTAATGTCATCCACAACCTGGAGATATTCATAGCATTTAGAGCCCTGAGCTCATGAATCTGAGTAGTTGATGTTGTCCACAATCCTAAGTTGTTCATAGCATCAAGGGCCCTAAGCTGACAACCCATAGTCTTTTATGTCATCGATAACCCTGAGTTGTTAATAGCATATAGAGCTCTGATTTCCCAATCGGGAGTTGTTCATATCAACCATAGCACAAAGCTATTCATAGCATCTAGAGCCTAAGCTCATGACCCATGGTTGTTCTTGTCACCCACAATCCTGAGCTCTTCATAGAATCATGAGCCTTGAGTTCACAACCCAAAGTCTTTCATATCATCAATAGCCCAGAGTTGTTTATAACATTTAAAGCCTTGATTTCAACACCTAGAGTGGTTCATGTCATTAGATGCCTTGAGTTTTTCATAGCATCCAAAGCCTTGAGCTCACGACATGGTGTCATTCATGTCAACCATAGCCTAGAGTTGCTCATAACATTTAGAGCCTTAAGCTCAAGACCTAGGGTTGTTCATGTTTTCTACAGCTTTTAGATAATCATAAAATCTAGTGCCTTGAGCTCATGACCTAGAGTCTTTCATGTCTTTGACCACCTTAAGGTTCTCATAGCATCTGGAGCCTTAAGATCACAACTCGGATTGGCTCATTTCATTGACAGTCCTAAACTGTTCATAGCATCTAAAGCCTTAGCTCGTGACCCAGGGTCATTCATGATTACTACTCAAAAAGTGCTCTTTCATAGCTTCTTATAAACTCTTTGAAACACTTTTGAGTAGTATTTATTACCTTTTAACTCAATTGACACATTAAGGACCCTTGCAAGTGTTACTAATCAAGTTTTGGCAAGTTTTGATGTTTTTGATAGCTTTTTGATCATTAAAACAAACCAAGAATGAGGGAGAACTTGGTACAATCCATGGCAAAGCAAGATTGAAGCTAAATTACATGAAGAATCCAAGTTTCGGAGAGCTTCAAAGCCTTTGCCAAATTAGTCAAGTGTGCAAGGAAGAGAATCAAATGAGGAATCTAACACTGAAGAATTTCGCAACCACTTGCGAAATTTTCGCAAGATAGAAGAAAATTTTGCAGCCACCTTTCACCAATTGTGAAATTTTCGCATCACCTTTTTTATTCGTTCCCAATTGGTATCTCAGTTGATTCATGTCCTCTCAATGGTCCCTAACAGTGGTGCCATTTGATTCGTGTCCAGCTGGTGTCCTTTGATTGTGGTCCTCAGAAGGGAGTAATCAACAAAATTTATAATCTATTACACCATGTACTAGGATAGCCTTAGATAGCATAGCATAGTGGCTCTAGGGTCGTTCACTGGGATGGGTTTTCACTTCACAATTGATATCAATTCAAAGATGAATTGGTGCCTTTTCATTTCAAGGTTAACTTTAAAAGAAAACATAAAGATGTTTGAGTGAAAAAGGTTCGGTTTTAAACTAACCAAAAATAATAATTGATTTTACTTGTAAAGAAAAGTGTTTCTTGGAGTTTAGATCATTGGGCTTAGATTCCTTGTACAAAAAGGGAGTTCCAGTCACTTGTTTCTTTTCCTTGTATTAGAGAATTAACATATAGTTAATTCTCTAACCGGTGTGGTACAGATGCTTCCCCTTAATGGGTTCAAACACTAAATCCTTCTCACTGATGCATCTTGCAATGGCTCGTGCCTCTCACCTAGCACTTGCCATTCAAGGTGATCCTTAACCTTGGATTTCCCTTCAAAAGCTCGCAAGAGATAACTAATGGATGTCTCCTTAGAGTCCAAAAGCTTACCAAGGGTTGGCTATTCTAGAAAATCCTGCCTTCAAACCACTCCCAAAGGCTCACAAGAGGTAAACTATTGCATCTCAATGGATGGAGATCACTTGCCTTACCAAGTGTTGGCCCAGGTGATTTAAAGGCGTTTGAAGTTAACTAAAAAGGCAAAAACCATTAACGGGTTACACTTTCTCTTCATTAAAAACTAAAACAACAAAACTTCCAATTTATGCATGTGGAAACTTACCCGGCTTTCTTCACTCCAAGAGACAAAGAGCCTAGCCTCTCATCCTCTGAGGAAAAATCCTCAAAGTTTGATTGGCTAGAAATAAGAAGAACGAGAAAAAAAAAATATGTCTGAAATGCAGAGCAAATGCTCTGTATTTTTATATATCTTCCTCCCGTCGGATTACATGATGATATATGATCTATATCGATCTATGTTTGATGTCCTGTGTAAAGGAAATTACAAACTATATATAAGGGGTTATTCACCCTTTGTTCTTACTTAAAGACTAAGGAATCCTATGATAGGTGGGTTACAAGGAGAGTTTGGGGATTTAGACATCAAATATCTAAAGTAAAATATCTCAAAAAGTCGGTCGGAAATATCGGGAAGCTTTAAGAGAAATTCCGTTGCACTGTGCAAAATGGAGACTTGGTCGTCAGTATTATCAAAGTTTGCTTTTTGATTGTAGGTGGAAATGGATCCGGTGAATCACAAGTGTCTGACGAGCCAAGCTGTCCGGGGAATCTGAATTGTAGGCCGCGGATGCTCTTTGGGTAAGTGCTATCAGAGGATCCGGATATGTCTGACCGGGGAAGTTGAAATGCCCTGCTCTCCCATCCGACGTCAGGTGCCAGATGTGAAATATCCGATCAGAGGATTCGGACATGTATGACCGGACAGAATATCGGATGTGAGATATCCGAGGAGGGTGGAATGTCGGCTGGACAGAATTCTTCCCCGGGTGGAATGAGCTATGCCGCGCATCGAAAAGGGGACCATCTATGTGTGCAAGGTGTAGGGACCCCTCCCCCTGATGACACGGAGCGCGCATCGCTATCCGGAGCAACTCCATCCGGATTCCCCAAGAGGACATGTGGGTGCTCTCCTATCCGAACTCCTTCCGGGGGAAGCATACGACACTCATGAACATCACACCCCGGACGATAGCATATCCTATCCGGATATGTTGTCCGGATCATTGACTAAAGTGAGCAAGCCTTTCTACTTCATTCTGAAAGCCTGCCATAGCCCACGTTCCGCCGCCCTCCAATGGTGTGTCCAGACGCCTTGTCAGGACATCTTTGCCATGGATTCCAAAGAACTCTCCTCAATCTCGGATTGCTTTGGTGATCAAAAAGCTATCAAAACACCAAAACTTAACACAATTTGATTAGAATTGATTGCAAGGGTCCTTAATATGTTAATTGGGTTAAAAGGTGATAACTACTACTCAAAAGTGTTTAAAAGAGTTAATTACAAGCTATGAAATAGCACTTTTTGAGTAGTAATCACTTTTTCATTAGCGAAAATTTTGCATCACTTTTAACCACTTGCAAAATATTCGCAGCCACCTTTTTCACTTGTGAAAATTTCACAATTCCATATCCGACTTGCGAAATCTTCATGTAATCTTCAAATATTTTGCACCGACTCCGTTAGATTTTTACCTTAAGATATTTTGTGTAATTATCTATTCTCTCCTTGTAATCAGCTTAAAGATCTTTTAAGATATTTAAGATATCTAATTGAGGGGTTGAAAATATCTCTCTTTATATATCTTAATATATCTCTTTGTAATATCTATCTCAAAATCTCAGAAGGCATTCTTGGGGGATCATTTGTACATTTTTTAGTAAGAAATATACAGAGCTTTGCTCTGCCTTACCTACTCACTTTGATTGTATTTTTCTTTCTAGCCAAACAACCTTTGAGGATGGTTTCTCAGAGGATGAGTGGCTAGACTTTTTGTTTCTTGGACAGAAGGAGGCAAGGTAAAGGACCTGGATACAAAAGTGGGAGTTTTCCTTGTTTCAGTTTTAAATGAAGAGAAAGTTGTGACCCGTTAAAGGTTTTTATATTTTTAGTTAACTTAAAATCCCTTATAATCACCTGGGCCAACACTTGGTAAGCTTTTCGGACTCAATTCATAGAGATCCATTAGTTATCTATTGCGAGCCTCTGGGAGGTGGTTTAAAGGTAGGATTACTTAGAATAGACAACACTTGGTAAGCTTTTAGACTCCCTGGAGACATCCATTAGTTATCTCCTACAAGCTTTTGAAGGGTAATCCAAGGTAAAGGATCACCTTGAATGGCAAATGTTAGATAAGAGGTACGAGTCATTACAAGATGCATGAGTGAGGGGGATTTAGCATTGAAACCATTAATGGGAAGCAACCGTAACACACTGGTTGGGAGGATAACTATAGGTTAAATCCCCAATGCGAGGAAAAGATCCAGAATCTTCCCTTTTGTATAAGGAGCTTGAACCTAGTGACCTGAAAATCCAAGAAACCTTTTCTTTGTAATTAAAATCAATTACTCTTTTTGGTTAGCTTAAAACCAACCTTTTTTAACCAAAGATTATGTTTTCTTATAAAGCTAACTTGTAAAAGAAAAAACACCAATCCAATTCTTTAAACTGATATCAAGTGTGAAATGAAAACCCATCTCTGTGGACAATCCTAGAACCACTATGCTATGCTAGCTATGCTACCCTAGTATATGGTGAATTAGGTTTATAAATTTTGTTGATGACTCTTATCTGAGGATTGAATCAAAGGTACACCAATTGGGGATGAATCGATTCATGTCAACCACAGCCCTAAGATGTTCATAGTATCTATAGTCCTTTGTTCATGATCCTGAGTCATTCATGTCATCTAGAACCTTAAGATTTTCATAACATCTAGAACCCTAAGCTCATGACCCAGAGTCTTTCATGTCATCAACAACCCTAAGTTGTTCATAGCATTTAAAGCCTGTAGCTAAAAACCTAGAGTCATTTAAGTCAACCACAACCTAAAGTTATTCATAGCATCTAGAGCCCAAAGCTCACGACCCAAAGTAGCTAATGTCCATAGCCCTATGCTAATCATGGAATCTAGAACCCTCAGCTCATGACCCAAAGTCGATCATGTCATCCACGACCTTGAGTTGTTCATAACATCAAAATCTCTTAGCTAACGAACTATAATCTTTCATGTCATCAATAACCCTGAGTTGTTCAGAGCATTAAGAGGCCTAAGCTCATAATTAAGAGTCGTTCATATCTACCAAATCCTAGAGCAATTCATAGCATCTAAAGCCCTGAGCTCACGACCCATAGTAGCTCATGTCATCCATAATCATAAGCTGTTAATAGCATCCAGAGCCTTGAGCTCACAACCTAGAGTTGTTCGTAACAGCTAGAGCCCTGAGCTCACGACCTAGAGTAGCCCATATTATCAACATCTCGGAGCGGTTTATAGCATCTAGAGACCTAAGCTCATGACCTAGAGCAATTCAAGTCAGCGATGGCCTAGAGCTATTCATAGCCTCTAGAGCCTCGACGTCATGATCCATTGTAGCTAATGTGATGCACAGGCCTGAGCTGTTCATAGCATCTAGAGCCTTGAAATCACAACCAAGAGTAGATCATGTCATCCACAACCTTGACTTGTTCATAACATCAAGAGCCTTGAGCTCACGACTTGTAGTTTTTCATGTCATCGACAACCCTGAACTATTCATAGCATTAAAAGGTTAAAGCTCACGATCGAGAGTCGTTCACATCTACCAAAGTCTAGAGTTGTTCATAGCATCTAAAGCCTTGAGCTCATAACCCATTGTAGCTCATGTCATCCACAACCGTGAGGTGTTAATAGCATCTGGAGCCTTGAGCTCCCAACCCAGAGTTGTTCATGTAAGCCACAACCTAGAGTTGTTCATAGTAGCTAGAGCCCTCATCTCACGACTTAGAGTAGCACATGTTATCCATAGCCCAGAGTGGTTCATAGCATCTACAGACCTAAGCTTATGACCTAGAGTCGTTCATTTCCACCACAACTCAGAGCTGTTTATAGCATCTAGAGCCCTAAGATCCCGACCTAGAGTAGCTCATGTCATCCACAATGCTAAGTTGTTTATAGCATTTAGAGCCTTGAGCTCAACACTTAAAGTAGCTGATATCATCCACAACCCTGAGCTCTTCATAGCATCTTGAGCCCTAAGCTCACGACCCGAATTCATTCATGTCATCAACAACCCTAAGCTATTCATAGCATCAAGAACCCTAAGCACACGACCTGAAGTTATTCATGTAAACCTTTGCCCAAACTTATTCATAACATCTAAAGCCTTGAGCTCACGGCCTAGAGTAGCTTATGTCTTCGACTACCCGAGCTATTAATAGCATCTAAAGTCCTGAGATCACAACCCAAAGTCGTTCATGTCAACCACAACCTTGAGATGTTCTTGGTATCCACAACCTTAAGTTGTTCATATCATTTAGAGCCCTAAGCTCTTGAGCTGGATTCTTTCATGTCATCAACAGCCCTGAGTTTTTCATAGCATCTAGAGTTCTGAGCTCATGACCCGAAGTTGTTCAATGATTACTACTCAAAAAGTACGATTTGATAGCTTGTAATTAACACTTTTGAGTAGTAGTTATTACCTTTTAACTCAATTAACATATTAAGGACCTTTGCAATAATTTCTAATCAAATTGTGTAAGTTTTAGTGTTTTTGTTAGTAATTTGATCACCAAAGCAATCCGAGATTGAGGAGAGTTCTTTGGAATCCATGGCAAAGCAATGGAAAGCTCAGAAACATGAAGAACCAAAGCTTTGAAGCTTTATAGTCCTTTGTCATAAGCAAATCCGGAATGCAAGGAGGGAAACCAAAGAGAGAAATCTATCATGAAGCATTTTAGAGGACAGCCACTTTTAGAGCACTTTCTGGAGCTCAATTTATGCATACTATATGTCGTTTCGAAGCTTGGGAAGTCAGCAATCCAATGATTCAAATGGTGCACGATTCGGAGTTGAAATGAAGGAGTTAGAGCCATTGGAAGCTGATCACATCAAGCTTAAGGCCAATTTCGCAGGCTGCGAAGTCAGCCTTTGGCAGCGAAATCACAAGAGGATGGTTGTGAAATCAGTCTTTGGCTCCGAAATGGTGTCCTTCATGTTGCAAAATTTCGCAGCCATCTTACACGCCTGCGAAATTCTCCTAAGTGCTTCCCGATATTTGCGACTGACATTTTTAGATTTTTTACTTTAGATATTTGATGTCTAAATCCCCATTCTCTCCTTGTAATCCACCTACCATAGGATTCCTTAGTGATTAAGCAAGAACAAAAGGTAAATAGCCTCATATATATTGTTTGTAATTTCCATTACAATAAGACATTGGGAGCTTGTTCTCAGATACAACTTTTGTATAGTTTTGGAAATGAAGTAAAATACAGAGCTTTGTTCTGCCTTACCTACTCGTTTTGATTGTATTTATATTTTCTTACTAGCCAAACAAGCTTTGAGGATGTTTCCTTAGAGAATGAGTGGATAGGCTTTTAGTTCCTTGGAGCTAAAGTAGCCGGGAAAGGCCCCAAATGCAAGAATTGGTAGTTTTGTTGTTTCAACTGTTAATGAAGAGAAAGTGTGACCCATTAATGATTTCTATATTTTTAGTTAACTTAAAATGCCTTTAATTTACCTGGGCCAACACTTGGTAAGGCAAGTGATCTCCGTCCATGGAGATGCACTAGTTTATCTCTTGCGAGCCTTTGGGAGGTGACTTGAAGGTAGGATTTTCTAGAATTGCCAACACTTGGTAAGATTTTGGACTCTAAGGAGACATCCATTAGTTATCTCTTGCGAGCTTGAGAAGGGAAGTCCAAGGTTAATGATCACCTTGAATTGCAAATGCTAGGTGAGAGGCACGAGCCATTGCAAGTTGCATCAGTGAGAGGGAATTAGTGCTGAAATCCATTAAAGGGAAACATCTGTACAACACCGGTTAGAGAATTAACTATATGTTAATTCTCTAATGTGAGGAAAAGATTCAAGTGACCGGAGCTCTATTTTTGAGAAGCCTCCCCTGTGAACCTAAAACTCCAAAGAACGCTTTTCTTCATAAGTAATTCCCATTAATTTCTTTTTATTTAGCTTAAAACAAATCCTTGTTCAACCAAAGTTTATGTTTTCTTCTTAAGCTAACCTTGAAATGAAAAAACACTAATTCAACTTTGAATTGGTATCAGTTGTGAGTTGAAAACCCTTCCCAGTGAACGATCCTAGAGCCACTATGCTATATTAGCTAAAGCTATCCTAGTGCATGGTGATATAGGTTATAAATTTTGTTGATTACTCCCATTTGAGGACCAAACTCATGATACACCATTGGGACACGAATCATTCAAGCTAACCATATGCAAGAGTTGTTCATAGCATCTAGGCCCTGAGCTTATGACCCAGTGTTCCTCAAGTCATCAACAACCTTGAGCTTTTCATAGCATCTTAGGCTTTAAGCTCACCAACCAGAGTCGTTCATGTCAACCACAACCTTAAGCTACGCATAGAATCTAGAGCCCTGAGCTAACGACCCAGAGTAGCACATGTCATCCATAGCCCTGAGTTGTTCATTGGATCTAAAGCCTTGAGATGATGATTCATAATTGTTCATGTCAACCATAACCTTGAGTTGTTGATAGTATATAGAGTCCTAAGCTCATGACCCTAAGTCGTTCATGTTGTCCAATCCCCTAAGCTATTCATAGCATCTAGAGCCCTAAACTCATGACTTGGATTTTTTCATGTCATTGATAGCCTTGAGCTATACATGATATCTAGACCCTTAAGCTTATGAACTAGAGTCGTTCATGTAAACCATAGCCTAGAGCTATTGATTGCATCCAGAGTCCTGAGCTCATGGCGTCGAGTGCCTCATGTCTTCGATCACCCTTTCGGAGTCTTTCATGTCATTCATAGCCTATAGCAGTTCATAACATCTAAATCCTTAAGCTCATGACCCAGAGTCGTTCTTATCATCCATAACCTTGAGTTACTCATAGCATCTAGAGCCCTGAGCTCATGACCTAGAGTCATTCATGTCAACCATAGCTCTAAGTTGTTCATAGTATCATGAGCCCTAAGCTCATGACCTAGAGTCATTCATGTTAACCATAACCTATAGTTATTCATAGCATTTAGAGCCCTAAGCTCATGACCCAAAGTTGCATATGTCCTCCATAGCCCTAAGCTATTCATAGTATCTTAAACCTTGAGCTCACGAGATCTTGAGTCATTCATATCATCCACAACTCAGAGCTACTTATAGCATTTAGAGTCCAAAGCTCATGATGCAAAGTCGTTCATGTTAACCACAACCTTGAGGTGTTCATAGTATCTTGAGCCATGAGCTCATGACCCAAAGTCGTTCAAGTTATCCACAACCCTGAGCTCATGACACAAAGTCATTCATATCATCCACAGCCCTGAGCTGCTTATAGCGTCTAAAGGCTTGAGCTCACGGGATCCCTAGTCGTTCATATAATCCATAACGCTGATTTGTTCAAAGCATCCATACCCTTGAGCTCAAGACCTGGAGTGGCATATATCATCCATAGGCTTGAGTTATTCATAACTCTTGGAGCCTCAAGCACACGACTTGGAGTTGTTCATATCATCAATAGCCCTGAGCTATTCATAACATTTAGACCCTAAGCCACGACCCGAAGTTGTTCATGTCATCATAAGCCTTGGGTTATTGATATCATCTAGTGTTGTGAGCTCACTGCCTAAAATTGTTATGTTATACACAACCCTAAGCTATTCATAGAAGTTTGAGGTATAAGCTCATGACCAAGAATCGTTCATATTATCCATAGCTCTAAGTTGTTCATAGTATCTTGTGGCTTGAGCTCATGGGATCCTGAGTCATTCATATCATTTACAACTCTGAGCTGCTCATAACATCCAGAGCCTTGAGCTCATGACCCGAAGTCATTCATGTGAACCATAGCCTTGAGCTATTCATAGTATCATGAGTCCTGAGCTCACGACTCAGACTCATTCATGTTATCGACCACCCTTAGCTTGTGATACAGAATCATTCATATCATCCACAACCCGAAGTTGCTCATAGCATCTAGTGGCGTTAGCTCACAGGAAATCAAGTCATTCATATAGTTCACAATGCTTAGTTGTTCAAAGGATCCATAGCCTTGAGCTCATGACTTGGAGTGGCACATATTATCCACAGCCTTGAGCAGTTCATAGTATCTAGAGCCCTAAGCACACAACCCAGAGTAGTTCATGTCATCAACAACCCTAAGTTGTTCATAGTATTTAGACTACTAAGCCCACAACCCAAAGTCATTCATGTCATCCCTAACCCTAACTTTTCATAGCATTTGAAGCCTTGAGCTCATGACCTGAAGTCATTCATGTCCATCACAACCCTGAGCCATTATAGCATCTAGAGCTTAGAGCACACCACTCAGAGTTGTTCATGTCATCCATAGCCCTGAGCTCCCAACCTGAAGTAGTTTATGCCATCCATAACCTTGAGTTGTTTATAACATTTAAAGCCCTAAGCTTAAAACTCGAAGTTGTTCATGTAATCTATAATCTTGAGTTGTTCATAGCATCTAGAGCCCTAAGCTCATGACCCGAAGTCATTAATGTCCACCACATCCTTGATCTATTCATAGCATTTAAAGCCCTGAGCAGACGACCTTGAGTCATTCATGTCATCAATAGGCCTAAGTTGTTCATAGCATCTTGATTCTTAAGCTCACGACCTGGAGTAGTTCATGTCATCCATAGCTCTGAGCTATTTATAGCAATTAGAGTCATTGGCTCATGACCAAAAGTCATTAATATCATCCTTAGCCATGATTTATTCATAACATCATGAGGCTTGAGCTCACAACATCCTGATTTGTTAATATCATCCCTGGCTTTGAGCTGATCATAGCATCTAGAGCCTTGAGCTCACAACCCTAAGTCCTATCAACCACAAACATGAGTTGTTCATAGTATCTAGAACCATGAGCTCACGACCTAGAGTCATTCATGTCATCCACAACCCTCATCTCATGATGCAGAATCATTCATATCATCCATAACCCCGAGCTGCTCATAGCATCTAGAGGCCTGAGCTCATGACGTCCTAGGTCGTTCATATCACCCATAATTTTAAGTTGTTTAAAGCATCCATAACCTTGAGCTCATGACTCAAAGTAGCACACATCATCTAAAGCCCTTACATGTTCATAGCATCTAGAGTCCTAAGTTCACGACCTACAATCATTCATGTCAACCATAACCCTTAGCTATTCGTAGTATCTAGAGCCCTAAGCTCACGACAAAGAGCCATTCATGTCAACCACAACCTTATTCTATTCATAGCATCTAGAGCCTTGAGCTCACGACATAGAGTCGTTCATGTCAACCAAAGTCGTGAGCTATTCATAGCATCTCGAGCCCTAAGCTCATAACCTGGAGATGTTCATGTCCACCACAACCCTGATTTGTTCATAGTATCTAGATTCCTAAGCACACAACCCAGAGTTGTTCATGTAATCCAAAACCATGAGTTTTTCATAGCATCTCGAACCTTAAGCTCACGATGCGAAGTCATTCATGTAAATGATATGCTTGTGTTATTCATAAAATTTTAGAGCCATGGTCTCACGACCAAGAATCGTTCATATGATCCACACCCCTGAGTTATTCATACCATCTAGAGACCTGAGCTCACGGGATCCCAAGTCGTTTGTATCATCCATAACCTTCAGTTGTTCATAGCATCTAGAGCCCTAAGCAAATGACCTAGAGTTGCTCATCTCATCCACAACCTTGAGCTGTTCATAGCATCGAAAGTGTTGAGGTCATGACCCAAAGTCATTCATGTCAATGACAGCCCTGAGCTATTCATTGCATCTAAAGCCCTAAGCTCACGGATTGAAGTCGTTCATATTATCCACATACCTGAGTTGTTCATAGCATTTAGAGCCATAGGCTCATGAACAAGAATCATTTGTATCATCCACAACCATAAGCTGTTTATAGCATCCAGAGGCCTAAGCTCATAGGATTTCAAGTCACTCATATCATCCACAAAACTGAGTTGTTCATAGCATCTATAGCGTAAGATCACATTCTAGAGTAGCTCATATGATCCATAACCTTGCTCATAGCATCTAGAGCCCTCTACTCATGACCCAAAGTCATTCATGTTATCCACAACCTTGAGCTATTCATAGAATCTAGAGGCTGAGCACATGATGTAGAATTGTTCATATCATCTAATGTCTTGATCCATTAGCATCTAAAGCCTTGAGTTCACAACCTAGAATAGTTCATATCATCCACAACCCTAAATTGTTCAAAACATCTAGAGCTTTGAGCTCACGACATAGAATCATGCATGTCATCCACAACCCTTAGTTGTTTATAGCATCTTGAGACCAAAGCTCATATCAACTAGAGACCCGTATTCACGGGATCAGGAGTCATTCATATCATTCATAACTCTAAGTTCATAACATCTAAAGCCTTGTGCTTATGACCCAGAGTAGTTCATGTCATCCACAACCTTGAGCTATTCATGGCATCTAGGCCTTGAGCTCACGACTTGGAGTAGTTCATCTCATCCACACCCTTGAGTTTTTCATAGCATCTAGAGCCCTAACCTTATAACCCAGAGTCGTTCATGTCAACCACAACCTTGAGGTGTTGATAGTATCTAGATTACTAAGCTAACGACCTAGAGTCGTTAATGTCATCCACAACCCTAAGTGGTTCCTAACATCTAGAGACTTGAATTGACTGGGATCTTGAGTCATTGGTATCATCTATAACTCTAAGTTGTTCATTGTTTCTGTAGGTTGGAGCTCACAACCCAAAGTCTTTCATATCATCCATAGCCCTGACCCGTTCATAGTATTTAAAGGCTTGAGCTCATGATGTGGAATCTTTCATAGAATTCGCAACCTTGAGTGGTTTATAGAATCCATAGGCCTAAGCTCACGAGATCCCGAGTCGTTCATATCATCCATAATTCTGAGTTGTTTATAGTATCCAGAGCCTTGAGCTCACTACCTAAAGTACCTCTTATCATCCACAATACTGAGTTACTCATAGCATCTAGAGCCCTGAGCTCACGACTAGGATTCAGTCATGTCAACCACAACACTTAGTTGTTCATAGTATCTAGAACCCTAACCTTCCGATCCAGAGTCGTTCATGTCATCCACAACCCTAAGTTGTGTATAGTATCTAGATATCTGAGCTCTTGACCCAAAGTCTTTCATGACATCGGCAGACCTAAGTTATGCATAGCATTTAGAGCTCTTAGCTCATTACCTGGAGTCTGTCATGTCATTAATAGCCCTAAGTTGTGCATAGCATCTAGAGGCCTGAGCTCATGTCCCGGAGTTTTTCATGTCAACCAGAAACCTGAGTCGTTCATAGTATCTAGAGGCTAGTGCTCTTCAACCAGAGTCATTCTTGTCAACCATAGGCCTGAGCTATTCATAACATCTAAAGGCCTGAGTTCACTATCCTAATCTTTCAATGACAACCCTGAGCTATTCATAGCATCTAGAGCCTTAAGCTCATAACTTAGAGTTGTTAATCTCAACTAAAGCAAGGAACTATTCATTGTATTTATAGCCTTGAGCTTGTGACCAAGAATTGTTCATGTCATGCATAACCCTAAGCTATTCATAGCACTTAGAGACTTGAGCTAAGTATGTAGAATCATTCATATCATCCACAGCGCTAAGCGGTTCATAGTATTTAGAGGCCTGCCTAAGCTGATAGGATCCAAAGTCATTCATATCATCCACAACTCTAGGCTATTCAAAGCATCTAAAGCCTTGAGCTCTCAACCCGGAGTCATTCATGTCAACTAAAGCCATGAGTAATTCATAGCATCTATAGGCTTGAGCTCATAGGATTATGAGTCATTCATATCATTCATAACTCTAGGTTGTTCATAGCATCCATAACCTTTACCTCACGATCTGGAGTAGCTCATATAATCCACTACCCTAAGTAGTTCGTAACATCCAAAGCCCTAAGCTCATGACCCACAATAACCCATCTCATCCACAACACTAATCAATTCATAGCATCAAAAGCCCTGAGCTCACGATTCAGAGCCGTTTATGTCAACCATAGCCTTGAGGTGTTCATAGTATTTAGAGCGCTCAGCTCACAACCCGAAGTCATTAATGTCATCCACAACCCTAAGTGGTTCACAACATCTAAAGGCCTGAATTGACAAGATCCTGATTCATTCATATCATCCATAACTTTGAGTTGTTCGTTGTTTCTAGAGCCTCGAGTTCACAACCCAAAGTCTTTCATGTCATCCATAGCCCTAACCCATTCATAGCATTTAAAGGCTTGAGCTCATGATGCATAATTTTTCATAGAATCTGCAACCGTGAGTGGTTCATGGAATCTAGAGGCCTAAGCTCATGGGATCCCGAGTTATCCATATCATCCACAACTCTGAGTTGTTTATAGCATCCAGAGCCTTAAGCTCACCACTAGGAGTAGCTCTTATCATCCACAACCCTAAGCTATTCATAGCACCTAGAGCCCTAAGCTCACAACTAGAGGTCGGTCATGTCAACCACAACACTCGGTTGTTCAAAATATCTAGATCCCTAAGCTTCCTATCCAGAGTCATTCATGTCATCCATAACCCTGAGTTATGCATAGGATCTATATCCCTGACCTCTTGACCCGGAGTCTTTCATGACATCGACAGACCTAAGTTGTGCATAGCATTTAAAGCTCTTAGCTCACGACCCGAAGTCTTTCATGTCATTGACAACCCTGAATTGTGCATAACATCTAGAGGCTTGAGCTCATGTCCCAGAGTCTTTCATGTAAACCACAAACCTGAGTTATGCATAGTATCTAGAGGCCAGAGCTCATTAACTGGAGTCATTCTTGTCTTCCACAACCTTGAGTTGTTCATAGCATTTATAGCCTTAATGTCATGACCCAGAGATGTTCATGTCAACCACAAGCCTGAGTTGTTCATAACATCTAAAGGCCTGAGATCACAACCATAAACTATCAACAATAGACTTAAGCTATTCATAGCATCTAGAGCCTTAAGGTGATAACTCAGAGTTGTTCATCTCAACCAGAGCAAAGAGTCATTCATTGCATCTAGAGCCTTGAGCTCATGACTAGGAGCTGTTCATGTCATCTATAGCCCTAATCTATTCATAGCACTTAGAGGTTTGAGCTAATCATGTAGAATGATTCATATCATCCACAACCCTAAGTGGTTCATAGTATCTAGAGGCCTAAGCTAACAGGATTTAAAGTTGTTCATATCATCCACAACTCTAAGCTTTTCATAGCATCTAAAGCCTTGAGCTCTCAACCCAGAGTCGTTCATGTCAACCAAAGCCCTGAGTGATTCATAGCATCTATAGGCTCAACCTCACGGGATTATGAGTCATTCATATCATTCACAACTCTGGGTTGTTCATAGCATCCATAACCTTTACCTCAAGATCTGGAGTAGCTCAAGTCATCCACTGCCCTGAGCAGTTCGTAGCATCGAAAGCCCTAAGCTCATGACCCACCATAGCCCATCTCATCCACAATCCTAAGACATTCATAGCATCTAAAGTGCTGAGCTCACGACTTAGAGCCATTTATGTCAACCACAACCTTGAGTTGTTCATAGTATTTCGATCCTTTAGCTCATGACCAGGAATCGTTCATGTTATCCATAACCCTAAGTTGTTCATAACATCTCAAGGCTTGAGCTCATGATGAAGAATTGTTCATATTATCCACAAACTTTAGTGGTTCATAGCATCTTGAGGTGTGAGCTCATAGGATCTTGAGCCATTCATATCATCCACAATTTTGAGTTGTTCATTGCTTTTAAAGCACTAAGCTTAAGACCCAAAGTCTTTCATGTCGACCATAACCCCGTTCATAGTATCTAGAGCCTTGAGCTCATGACCCGAAGTTGTTCATGTAATTCATAGCCCTGAGTTGTTCATGGCATCTAAAGCCCTAAGCTCACGACCCAGAGTCGTTCATATTAACCACAACCCTGAGTTGTTCATAGCATGTAGAGCCTAGAGCTCCTAACCCATAGTCTTTCAAGTCAAAAATAAACTTGAGCTATTCAAAGTATCTAGTAGCCTTATCTCATGACCTAGAGTCATTCTTGTCATCCACAACCCTAAATTGTTCATAGGATCTAGAGCTCGTAGCTCAAAACCATAAGTCTTTCATTTCAACCCCAACCTTGAGCTGTTCATAGCATCTAAAGCCTCTACCTCAAGACCCAGAGTCTTTCAAGTCAACAATAGCTCAGATCTGGTCATAATATCTAGACGCTTGAGCTCATGAGCCGGAGTCATTCATGTCATCCACAACCCTGAGTTGTTCACCACATCTAGACCTTGAGATCATGAGCTGGAGTTGTTGATGTCAACCGTAGCCCTGAGCTTTTCATAAAATCTAGAGTCCTAAGCTTACGACCTATAGTCATTCTTGTCAGCTACAACCTAGAGTTATTCATAGCATCTACAGACCTGTCCTCACGACTTGGAGTCATTCATGTCAACTATAGCCTTGATCTATGCATAGTATCTTAAGCCTAGAGGTCAAGACCCATAACAGTTCATGTCAAGTACAACCCAAAGCTATTCATGGCATTTAGAGCCCTAAGTTCATGACCTAGAGTTGTTCATGTGAACCATAACCCTTAGTTGATCATAACATCTAAAGCCCTGAGCTCATGACTTGTAGTCGTTCATGTCAATCAATGCCTAAATTTGTTTGTAGCATCTAGATCCCTAATCTCATGACCTAGATTCATTCATGTCAACCATAACCCTTAGTGGTTTATAGCATCAAAAGCCCTGAGCTCATGATTACTACCAAAAAGTGCTATTTTGTAGACCTAATTATAATGGTTTTAAGCACCTTTGAGTAGTAATCATATTCATTTAACCCAATTAATTCATTAAGGTCCTTAGTAATTGGTTTTAAACATTTTGTGGCAAGTTTACATGTTTATATCAGCTTATGAATCAATTCAAGCATGCCAAATGATGGAAGAGCTACTTAGACAAGCCAACCAAAGAAGAAAAGAAGAAAAGCAAAGAAAAGCAAAGAGAAGCAAAGAGAAGCAAGGAGGAAAACAGAGGACAGCAGCTGCAGTCTTATTTGGCACTTTTGGAGCACTTCCCGAAGTCCATTTTTACATGCTATATACCATTTCAAAGCTCAGGAAGTCAAGAATCCAACGCTTCAAACCGTGTACCATTTGGAGCTGAAACGAGGAAGATATGGCCTTCGGAAGACAACTGCTCCAGGTGTGCGAATGGTGTGCGAAATTCGCACACCCCCTTAGCTGTGCGAATGGTGTTCGAATGGTGTGCAAAACTCGCACACCACTCGCACACCCCCTCAGCTGTGCGAATGGTGTGCGAAACTCGTTGCTCATGAGATCATAAGATATTTTCTTTTTTGCTCATGAGAAACTCGTCGCACACCACTTGCGTGGTGCGAATTTTCCCCTGTTTTTGCCGACTTCACACGAGATCTTTTCTTTTAGATATTTTTGTATAAATTTCCATTCTTCTCCTTGTAATCCACCAATCATAAGATTTCTTAGCTAGGAAGGTTGGAAAAACTTCTCTATTTATATTCCCTTGCATCCGTTGTAACAAATGGAGAAATATATAGAAAATATATAGAAATATATAAAGCTCCTTTTTCTCTCTTCTCCGGTTCTTCCCCATTTCTATTTTCTTAGTAGCCAAACATCCTTGGTGGATGAAATCCCCAAGGATGAGAGGCTAAAACCTTTTAAGTTTCTCAAAGTATGGATGTTATGTGATGGCTTGGATGCATTCCCATGGAAATTTCTCGCACCCGGAAGGTAAGGTCCACTCGCACACCCCCTCAGGTGTGCGAATGAAAATTTCGCACACCCCTTGCGTGGTGCGAATTTTCCCCTGTTTTTGCCGACTCCACACGAGATCTTTTCTTTTAGATATTTTTGTATAAATTTCCATTCTTCTCCTTGTAATCCACCAATCATAAGATTTCTTAGCTAGGAAGGTTGGAAAAACTTCTCTATTGATATTCCCTTGCATCCGTTGTAACATATGGAGAAATATATAGAAAATATATAGAAATATATAAAGCTCTTTTTTCTCTCTTCTCCGGTTCTTCCCCATTTCTATTTTCTTAGTAGCCAAACATCCTTGGTGGATGAAATCCCCAAGGATGAGAGGCTAAAACCTTTTAAGTTTCTCAAAGTATGGATGTTATGTGATGGCTTGGATGCATTCCCATGGAAATTTCTCGCACCCGGAAAGTAAGGTAGTCGTTTTTCATTAATGGTTCATTAATGCAAAGTTTGGTTTTTATTTCCTTTGGACAACTTCCAACGGCCAATACTTGATAAGCTTTTGGATTTCTATCCATTAGTTATCTCCTACGAGCTATTGAAAGGTGAGGTTTACAATTCCAAGTTTTGCATTAATCCATTAGAACCAATTTCAATGGCCATTGAAAGGTGAGTTTATCACTTGGAATGACTTTGAGTTGCCAATATTTGGTAAGCTTTTGGCTTTAGACCATTAGTTATCTCTTACAAGCCATTCAAAGGAAGTCTAAGGTGAATAACCATTGACGAAATTCACTACCATATGTTTTGCCATTTTAAAGGATTAAAACTTGATTTGCTAAATCCATACCGGTTCGGGAAGCAAGAATCACCATAGTTGCAACCCCAACGTGAGGAGCCTATCTTGAGATTTCCAATTTGCATAAGAGCCAGAGCATAGCTATCCTATCTTTGAGAAACTTGTTTTTACACCCTTTCATTTTAGTCTTTAATGTTAGCTTAAATTAGTTAAATCTTTCTAAAACATTTACATCTTCTTTTAAAGCTAACATCCATAAGAAAATCACCTATTTTCCTAATTTGAATATCACTTGTGTTTGTGAAAACCCTTCCCAGTGAACGATCCTAGAACCACTATGCTATAGTAGCTTAGCTACTTTAGTAATAATATTTAAGGTATAAATTTTGTTGATACGCCTTTAAAGCTAAGCTACCATGAGTCGCATCAAATGGCGCCGTTGCCGGGGAAGGTGCCACAAGCACAGTGAAGCAACCATTAAGGGTAACTTGTGATCTTCATCACAAGTTTGGTGAGTTTTCTTATAATTTTTTTTGTTTAGTTTTTATTTAGTTAAATTTTTTATTCTCTTTTCTTTTATTTTTGTTTTAATTTCAATTTGTGCATTCCTTGTTGGATTTGAGACCAAGAGGGAACCCTGGTACAAGTTGAAGAAAAGAGCCTTAGTTGAATATCATTTTTTTAGAAATGGAAATTCCACATGAAGATCAAAGCTCTCATTATGATCATGAGAAGGAAAAATTTGCATACTTATCCATGAGGGATCGGATTGAATTAGGGAAAAGGTAGGTTCAACAAAGCCAATGGGGTAGTAAGGATGCTTTGAATGAAGACATGAGCATGAAGGCAAAGCTAGCATCTATGGCTAGAACGATAGAAGAGTTTGAATTGAGAAATGTGCATACTGAAGCACAACCACAAGCCATGCCAACTTCATTTGAGTATGTAAACCATCCCAACCTTACAAGCCAACCTCAACATCAACCGAAGGACAAATTCACATACCTATCCATGAGGGATCGGATTGCATTAGGGAAAAGGCAAGTTCAACAAAGCCAATGGGGTAGTAAGTATGCTTTGAATGGAGATGATTCATATGAGCATACGGTAGGGGAGTGCCTTACCATTCCAACTGTGAGAGACATGTACGGTTACCAAAGCTCCTACACCTCAAGTTGGAATAACCATCCCAACCTTACAACCCAACCTCAACCTCAACCATCAATGAGTACATCTTCATTGGAGCAAGCCATTTTGAAGATAAGCAAAGTCATGGAGGACTTTGTAGGTGAGCAACAAAAGATCAACTCTCACCTTAATGAAAAGATTGATAATTTGGAGAGTTCAATAAATGTAAGAATGGAGGAGGTTTATAATGATCTATCACTAAGGATAGAAAAAGTTCAAGACCCCATTGAGAAGCTCACCAATCTCGACATAGCAAGGGGGAAAAGGAAGCTTCCTCCTCAGCCCCACCATAACCTTCAAGGAACCAATACAAAAAGATCAAGGAAAGTGTTGAAGATCGACACTTTGGTGGGGGATTGCTATGACAACTCTATGGACCAACCTTCCATTGAAAATCATAAGGTTCAAGATGATAAAGGGTTACCTGAATCCTTTAAAGCATCCACTTCTACAGGGAAGAGAAGAGAAACGAATTCCCTTGGACCAAATGGGAAGGATGCCAATTTTGTTTGGGATCCAAGGGGAATTCAGCATGACGTGGGTGTGTGAGTAAGGATGAGCTAAATAGTTCATCTTCTTTTTGGGGTACATGCTATCAGCTTCATTTAAATTCTATGCTTTCTTTAAATTTATGCATGTTTTAGTTTGAATTCTTAGCTTTAATTTAGTTTTAATATATTTTTAAGATGAGTTTTGAAGTGTTCATGCAGGTACGATGCTTGCAAAAATCGAAATGGAGGTGAATAAGAGGAAACAGGGGAAGCCAAAAACAGAGGAAAACAGAGCAATTTGCACCACCCTATTTTGGCAACTGTTGGGCACACTTTGATCACTTTCCGAAGTTCATTTCATGCGTACTATATCTCGTTTCAAAGCTTGGGAATTCAGGAGTCTATAACTTTAAACGGTGCTCAATTTGGAGTTGAAACGAAGAAGTTATGCCGTTTGAAGACGACTGTGCAAAGCTTAAACGGAAATGTTGCAGCCGCACCCATTTTTGCTACTGTTGGACACATTTTTGGAGCACTTTTTGGAGCTCAAATTATACATACCATATGTCATTTTGAAGCTTAGGAAGTCAGGAGTCCAGTGCTTCAAATGGTGATCAATTTGGATTTGAAACGAAGAAGTTATGGCCATTTGAAGGAGCCACAATTTTGCGTTTGCGCGGGTGAATAGTGCCCTGTGCGAAAAATTCGCACACCCCCTCAGCTGTGTGAATGGTGTGCGAAAATTTCACACACCACCCCCCCTTGTGCAAAAATTTCAGCTTCTTCATCCCTACCCTCCCAATCTTAAGCCTCTGAGCCTCATTTCTTTGCTCCATTATGCCTAAGACCCGAGGAGGCTATGCCTCACTCCCCAGAGCAGTCAAAGAGCCCCGCACACCCTGGGATCACACACATGAAGCCTCTCACTCCGTTTCTGACCTCCTTAAACCATCAAAGCCTATAGCTCCAATTGAGAGCTCCAGTTGAGGAGACTATGCCATCCAAGGAGAATACCATAATAGAGGCCAAAGTCTTGATCCAACCTACTCAGAAGGCCACCACAGATGCATCAACTCCACAGGACCCTTCCATTACTTGATCATCTCTTTAATTTTTGTATTTACATATTAGTATAAACAATTCCATGTTTTGATGTCTTATATTTTGGGATTGGATGTATTACTGATAATGCATCATATTTAGACATCAACTCTTGTTTAAAACTTGGCATTTTTCTATTTTCTCTACTCACTATTTTTTTGAAACATGTGGTTTCTCCAATATGACTCAGACTCCATGTCACTCAGGAGGTACCGCTTCCTCCCTATTTTTCAATCGCTTTGTCACATTGAGGACAATGTTCAGCTTGGTTGGGGGGAGAGTTGAGGAAGGAAGTATTGTTATTAATGCTAAGTTATTTTGGTAATTTAGTTGCTTTTTGCTTAATTTTAAAATTTTTTAAGTTTTTATTCTACTCTCCATGGTTATTAAGGAAAAATTCTCTAAAGTAAATGGGATAAATTAAATTCTTATCTTATTGCCATAGTCTTAGAGTTTGTATTATGCTTACTAAAGTTGATGAATTATTGAAACTTCTATTGATTTCAACCTTAGTTCTTCCACTTTAAGCTATCCACACACTAAACACAATAGGTTCCGATTATAAGATGAAGAACTATTTCCCTCTTGACTTAGGAAAATTTTAGACTTGGTACCTTTGACCTCATTTAATAGTGTTGGGACACCTTGTAAAAGGCCAATGAGTCTTTGAAGAAAATAAAGAAAGAAAGAAAAATGTTTGCTTGCCTTGAAACCTGAGCAAGGTCTGAAGGGTATATGGTGAAAATCTTTAAAACCTGGTGCCCTAAGCCTTAATTGGTTGGGAGTCACCGACCTCAATGCTCGTTACAAGGGTGGATAGGTGGAGTTTAACATACTGTAGGTGCTTGGGTATTTAAAAATTCATTCTCAAAAGTCCGGGGTAAAATCCGAGGAGTTAGTGGTTGAAAGATCCTTAAAGCTTGATGCCCTAAACCTTGATTGGTTGGGAGTCATCGATGGACCCCCGTTACATGGACAATTTAGAAAAGAATGCCTTTAAGCTTTGCACTCCTACAAGAAAAAATTGTGAAAGAAAAGAGGTGCGTTCTTAGCCTATTGGAGGTTGATTAGTTTGCTAAGCTTTGAAAAGAACTACGTTGAGGGGAGAGATTAGTTTGACATACTATATTCGGAAACTAATAAATAACACATAGATTTTTGTGGAAGATTAAGAGTTGGTCCTTTGGGAGTGGAAATTATTTTGATACTCAAATTCGCATAATGCCCGCTCTTTGCATGTTGTGATAGGTAAGTTATTTGATGACTCTTGTTGATGATTCAGTTTTATATCCTTGACTTGCCATGTGAGAGTTTGATCCAATCATGCCACTCATATCATTTTTTGGAGTGATTTGCATGATCCCTTTTATGTATATTATAGTTTACTTAGTTTTTATCTCCTCCATTGCTAAGGGACTAGCAATGAGTCGGTTGGGGGGTGTGATTTCTACCAAAAAGTGCTATTTTGTAGACCTAATTATAATGGTTTTAAGCACCTTTGAGTAGTAATCATATTCATTTAACCCAATTAATTCATTAAGGTCCTTAGTAATTGGTTTTAAATATTTTGTGGCAAGTTTACATGTTTATATCAGCTTATGAATCAATTCAAGCATTCCAAATGATGGAGGAGCTACTTAGACAAGCCAACCAAAGAAGAAAAGAAGAAAAGCAAAGAAAAGCAAAGAGAAGCAAGGAGGAAAATAGAGGACAGCAGCTGCAGTCTTCTTTGGCACTTTTGGAGCACTTTCCGAAGTCCAGTTTTTACATGCTATATACCATTTCAAAGCTCAGGAAGTCAAGAATCCAACGCTTCAAACCGTGTACGATTTGGAGCTGAAAAGAGGAAGATATGGCATTCGGAAGATAACTGCTCCAGGTGTGCGAATGGTGTGCGAAATTCGCACACCCCCTTAGCTGTGCGAATGGTGTGCGAAACTCGCACACCCCCTTAGCTGTGTGAATGGTGTGCGAAACTCGCACACCCCCTTCAGGTGTGCGAAAATTTCGCACACCCCTTGCGTGGTGCGAATTTTCCCCTGTTTTTGCCGACTCCACACGAGATCTTTTCTTTTAGATATTTTTGTATAAATTTCCATTCTTCTCCTTGTAATCCACCAATCATAAGATTTCTTAGCTAGGAAGGTTGGAAAAACTTCTCTATTTATATTCCCTTGCATCTGTTGTAACATATGGAGAAATATATAGAAAATATATAGAAATATATAAAGCTCTGATTCGCGGAAAAAACAGTTGGGTCATTTAATAAAAAACATTTATAAAACCTATGACCTCATACTAGTGTAGCAAAGCTACTATAGTATAGTGGCTCTAGGGTCGAACTCTGGGATGGGTTTTCATTCTACCAGTGATATACTCATGATTAGAAATTAAATTTAATGATTTCCTTTATAAAAAACTTAAAGCTTAAAAAGAAAATAAAATTTGTTTTGAAAGTATTTGAACCTAAATTAACATAAACTAATTAAAAATGGAAGAAAGAAAGTTTCTCAGAGCTAAGGATTGCTAGGATCAAGTTTAGAATGCAAAGTGGAAAATTTCGGATTTTTCTCCTCGCATTGGGGATTTAACCTATAGTTATTTCCCGAACCGGTGTAGGTTTAACAATGAAGATTTAATCCATAAAAATCAATAGAAATGGTAGTCAAGGTCCATTAATGGCTTTAGACACTATATAGGTCTTCACCTTGAACCACTTTCCAATGGCTCGTACATGATAACTAATGGACTAATATGGATCTAGCAATAACCATCCATAAAGACCTGAAGCTTACCATGTATTGGCCATTCAAAGTGATTCTAAGGGATTTAAAGCAAAACTTTGGATTAAAAAGCCATTTATGAACTTCAACTACCTGAATTTAATGCACGAGCATTTTCCAACTTTTCATCTGGACTTTTCACCTAGCTTCCTTCACTCCAAGAAACCAAGAGTTTAGCCTCTCATCCTCTGAGAAAACATCCTCAGAGGTTGTTTGGCTTCCAAGAAAGAGAAAATAGTAACGAGAAAATAGAAAATAAGAGTGCTCTGTATATTGCTAAGTGTTAAGCTTAACACTCGGGTTACATTTTTTCAAGAGGTGATTTCCACCCTTTATATAGTTTTTACAAAAGCAAAGCTTTTCATTGGCTTGATACAAGGAGAAGAAATGAAATTACATCAAAAGAAACTTAAGAAAATATCTAAAGTGGAGTCGGCAAAAAACAGAGGAGATTTCGCACAGGGGTGCGAAATTCGCACACCATTCAGGAGGTGTGCGAAATTTTCGCACACCTGAAGCAGTTTTCTTCCGAAGGTCATAACTTCCTCGTTTCAGCTCCAAATCGTGCACGGTTTGAAGCGTTGGATTCTTGACTTCTTGAGCTTTGAAACGGTATAAAGCATGCAAAAAATGGACTTCGGAAAGTACTCCAAAAGTGCCAAAGAACACTGCAGCTGCTGTCCTCAGATTTCCTCCTTGCTTCTCTTTTGATTTTCTTTGCTTCTCTTTGCTTTTCTTCTTTGGTTGGCTTGTCTTAATGATCCAAAAAGATGTCAAAACACTAAAACTAGCCACAAATATGATTAGAAGTCATTGCTAGGCCCTTAACATGCCAATTGGAATAAAGGTGAAGAATTACTACACAAAAGTGCTTAAAACATAATGACTTAAAGGTGTAAAATGGCACTTTTGGGTAGTAATCACTCCCCCCCAACTGACACATTGCTCGTCCCTGAGCAATGAAGGAGAGAAAAAGAAAGAAAAATAGATAATAATAATTCACAAAATCATGCTGATCACTCCAAAAAATAATCAAGTGGCATGATTGGATCAAACTCTCACATGGCAAGTCAAGGATACAAAACTCAATCATCAACAAGAGTTATCAAATAACTTACCACTCACAACATGCAAAGAGTGGGCATTATGCAAATTTGAGTATCAAAATAATTTCCACTCCCAAAGGATCAATTCTTAATCTTCCACAAAAATCTAAGTGTTAAGGTGCTTAGCTTCCAGTTATAGTATGTCAAACTATATTCTCCCCCCAACTAAGGTTTTTCTCTAACTTTAGCAACACTACTCATATATAAAAGGCTAAGAACGCACCCCTTTTCTTTATATATATATATATAATATATATATATATATATATATATATATATATATATATATATATACTTCACCCATCCACCCATGTAACGAGCATTGAGGTCGGTGAACTCCCAACCAGTAAAGGCTTAGGGCACCAGGTTTCAAGGATTTTCACCATATACCCCTCAGACCTTGCTCGGGTTTCAAAGCAAGTGAAGCAAAAATTATTTTCATAAGACACATTGGCCTTTTATAAGGTGTCCCAACACTAATAGAATGAAGTCAATGGCACCAAGTCGAAAATTTCCTAAGTTTAGGGAGTGAGAAAGTTTTCCATCTTATAACTGGAATCTAATGTGTTCAGTGTGTGAAAAGATAGAGTGGAAGACTTAAGATGAAAACAAAAGGAGCTTCAACAATTTATCAACTTTAATAAGCATAATACAAACTCTGAGACTATGGCAATAAGGTAAGAATTTAATTTCTCCCATTTACTTTTGAGAATTTATCTTGAGAAAACAAGAGAGTTTGCAAAAAAATTTTGTTAGCAAATTAATTTAACCAACAATTCAACAACTTACTTCCTCAATTTTCCCCCCAACTAGGACGAACATTGTCCCCAATATTCCAAAAACAACCGATAAAATAAGGGAGGAAGTGATACCTCCTGATAGTAAGGGACTCTGAATGAACAGGAGAAACCACATGCTTCATAAGAAAAGAAAAATCATAAGTGTACTGAATAGAGGAAATAAAATGGAAGCTAAAATACACAAAAAGAGAAGATGTCTATATAAACTGAGAGAGTACAATATACAAAATAAACATGGAGTACATCCAATCCCAGTATACAGTGGTCCAAAATATATAAGACATCTAAACATGTAGCATATAGATACAAAAAGGAGAGGAGTGATCGTATGATCAAGTGGTAGGCTCCTCTGGTGGATAGGAGGGGTCCTCCGCTGCAACTGTGGAAGGAACCTCTACAGGTGGAACTGGTGGCGAAAGACCGAGATGCTGTTGAATCTCTCGGAGAATGAGAGTCTGCTGGTCCTGCTGAAGCTGGAAGTGGTTCATGCGCTCCATAATGGCTGTCTGAGTAGTGGTCAAAGTCTGGAAAGAAGCAAGCAAGGCCCAATACTCGGCACCAGGGATAGTAATGGGCGGCTCTGATGTAGGAGGAACAGCAGGTGGGGCATCAGATGATGCGGCCTCTGGTACTGGCTGTGGAGGCTCTGAAGTGGATGGAGCAGGAGGGACTTCCCTTGGCTCGGGAAGTTCTGGGCAACTGGCGATGGAGCCATATCTGAGTCCATTGGTCAAGAGGAGAAGGTCTCTCGACAATGGCGGCGAGGCTCAGAATGAGGGTCTGCAGGAAAACCCATATGCGCCAAAACATGGCATAGCAGCCGAGGGAAAAGTAAAGGAATGGAGTCTGCCCTCGCAAGATGCCGCCTATGCACCTTCTCCTCAAAATGGAGGAGAGCGGCCATAATCAAATGATGAGGGGCAAAGTAGTAGCCCTCATAGATACGAAATAATGCCTCTAAAATGGCCCCTCGCCTCTGCACTTTATGCTGAAGAGGAAAAAGATTGACGCGAAGCACCACATCGACTAGGAGCATCTCTGGGGGAAGCTCTCTCCTCAAATGGTCCTCTGGGAAGATGTCCCTCGAGATAGGCTACGGACCATGTCCCATCAGAAAGTGGGGCCCAGCGTCTAAATGCAGCGGGATGTGCCGGTGCATAAGGGATATGGAAAGCATCGGCAATCTGTCTAGCCCCCAAAATACCCTGGCGTCCATCAATGGTAAAAAAGGAGTGAGGCTGGAATCGGACGCACGAGTAGTCATAGACTGGTAAAAGTCTAGAGCTACTCGAGGATAGAAGAACTGGGGCAAAGTCATAAAGGGTACAAGATGGTACCTCTCAAGTAGGCGATATGAATCCCGCAACTGAGGCTGCTGTCGCGTCAGAGAGTGATCGAAATATGTCTCGACATGAAAGTCTTTCGATCGGCAATCGGAGTTGCCCTCAATAGGCGAGCTGGGTCTAGGGCGCCTGGCAGAAGAAGGCTGAGGTGCTCTGGATGACTCTCCTGGCTCTGTAGTCTTCACTTTCTTTAAAGGAGGACTCCGAGGTGGAATTTGTGTAGGGGCCACAGACGTAGCAGATGCTCTCCTCGTATGGTATCTGCTCTGAGGTGCTGAATCAGGTAAAAATGAGGGCGCATCAAGTGGGGCCCGCACAGGGGCGGCTCTTTGACTGCTCTGGGGAGCTGAAGTAGATCCTCCTCGGGTCTTGGGCATGATGAAATGATGAAAGGAGGCTCAAAGGCTCGGAATTATAGAAGGTAGGGGTGGAGAGGCTAAGATTTTCGCACAGGGGGGGGGTGTGCAAATTTCGCACACCTCAAAAGGGGGTGTGCGAAATTTGCACAAGGCACTATTCACCACGCGGCTAAAGAGTGATGGCTCTTTTGAAATGGTGAGAATTTGTGGCTTTTGAGGATGGGAATTGGTGGCTTAGGTAAGGAAAGGATTTGTCATGGTGAATAGGCTTGGAATTTGGAGCTTTTCAAGTGGAAAATTGGAGAATTGGAGCTCCCATGGCCGGCGGCAATGGATTTCTTTTGAAGAAATTAAGGCTTGGATGCTTATGGTTTGGGCTTTGGATTGGCAAGAACAAGGTTTGGATGGGATTATGGAAGTTTTTAGAGTGTTGGGTGATGAATTTGAATGATTTTGATGGT
This sequence comes from Vitis riparia, assembly GCF_004353265.1. Lineage (NCBI taxonomy): Eukaryota > Viridiplantae > Streptophyta > Magnoliopsida > Vitales > Vitaceae > Vitis > Vitis riparia. Next base: position 14,259,942 of record NC_048431.1, read on the forward strand.
GGAGGAGGATGGAATTGCCGAAATTGGAGGATGATGAATAGTGATTGTCGCGGGAATGGAGTGGAATATTGGAGATGGGCTGCTTTGGTGGTGTTGATGGTGATGATTGATGAAGAAAAGGGGTTTTATGGATGGCAATGGGTGAACGGAAGGGAGGTTTTGAGAGAATTGAAGAAGGAGCTTGAAGTTTTAAGTGGAGAATCAAAGCTTTTAAAGAGAAAAAATGAGTTTCGCACACCTTAAAATGGTGTGCGAAAATTTCGCATACCTGTAATTCTCCAAGACAGAGAGCATGGTTTTGAAAATTGGCGCAAAAACAAATTCGCACCGGGTTCGCACCAGGTTCGCATACCTGTGAAATTCGCACAGGGGGACAGAGAGTATGGAATTTTGAAAAGTGGAGCAAAAATGAATTTGCACCGGGTAGGGGAGGTGTGCGAAATTCGCACACCTCAAAAGGGGGTGTGCGAATTTTGCTGAAACTTGATTTTTCTCCCCTGTTTTCCCCTGTTTCCACCAAGACTCCATTCTTCAAGCCTTCCTAACTACATGTTAACACAAAAAACACAATTCAAACCATATTAGAATGAATTTAACGTCAAAAATAGAAATAAAAACATGCATAAATACAAGAAAACACTAAGTTAAACTAAAATCAACTTAAAAGAAAACAAAAAGAGGATGAACTTTTTAGTCTTTGGAGAGACTAAGTTCACCCATGAACCAAGTGTTCTCATGCTAGAGGTGGATCAAGGAGGATGAATTCCTCCTTGTCTCGGGAAAAAGATTCGATATAAGGCTTGAGACGATGTCCATTCACTTTGAAAGTTTGAGTGCTATTGAAGTTGAGTAGTTCCACTACTCCATTTGGTTGCACTTCATGAATTGTGAAAGGACCCGTCCATCTTGATTTCAATTTTCCCGGAAAAAGATGAAGCTTAGAGTCATAAAGTAAGACTCTTTGCCCCTCGGCAAAATTCTTTTGATTTACCAATTGATCATGCCATTTCTTCAACCTCTCCTTTGCAATTTTTGAATTGAGGTAAGCATCATTCCTCATTTCCTCTAATTCATTCAAATCCAAACATCTCTTCAACCCGGCTCTTGTCAAATCCATGTTGAGCTTCTTGATTGCCCACCATGCTTTATATTCAATCTCCACTGGAAGATGGCATGCTTTGCCATAAACAAGGCGATAAGGAGACATTCCAAGGATGGTCTTATAAGCGGTCCTATACGCCCATAAGGAATCTAGGAGCTTAATAGACCAATCCTTCCTATTAACATTCACCACCTTCATCAATATATTCTTGATCTCCCGGTTGGCTAACTCAACTTGGCCACTCGTTTGAGGGTGATAGGGTGTAGCTACCTTGTGCTTAACCCCATATTTGGCTAGAAGAGCCTCAAAAGGTTTATTGCAAAAGTGGGTTCCTCCATCACTTATAATGGCCTTAGGGACTCCAAATCTTGCAAAGATGTTGTCCTTGAGGAATTTAAGAACCACCTTGTGATCATTGCTCCTACATGGGATTGCTTCCACCCACTTAGAGACATAATCCACTCCCACCAAAATATAGGAATGTCCAAATGACATTGGAAATGGTCCCATGAAATCAATCCCCCAAACATCAAAGACATCCACTATCAAGATGGGATTCAAGGGCATCATATTTCGGCGTGTAAGCTTACCAAGCCTTTGACACCGATCACATCCCTTGCACATAGAGTGGGCATCCTTGAAAAAGAGGGCCACCAAAACCCTGATTGGATCACTTTCATGGCTGTCTTTTGGGAGGCAAAGTGACCTCCACATGCACTATCATGGCAATGGGAAAGAATTCCCGATTGCTCTTGTTCAGGAACACATTTCCTTATGATTTGATCCGCACAATATTTGAAGAGAAAAGGCTCCTCCCAATAGTAAGCATGGATCTTAGCAAAGAAATGCCTCTTGTCTTGGGCACTCCACTCGCTTGGAACTTCCCAGTAACCAAGTAATTCGCAATGTGAGAATACCATGGGGCTACATCTATTGACATGAGAGACTCCTCAGGGAAGTCATCATTGATAGGCAGACCATGTGAGTCATGTGCTATCACAAGTCTTGACAAGTGGTCAGCTACCACATTTTCTACTCCCTTTTTATCCCGGATTTGGAGATTAAATTCTTGGAGCAAAAGGATCCATCTTATCAATCTTGCCTTGGCATCTTGCTTGGTTAGCTAGTATTTCAAAGCGGAATGGTCAGTGAACACCACTATAGAGGACCCTACCAAATAGGCATGAAACTTATCCAAGGCAAAAACTACTGCCAACAACTCCTTCTCAGTAGTTGTGTAGTTCCTTTGAGCCTCGTTCAAAGTCTTGCTCGCGTAATAAATCACATAGGGCTTTCCATCCTCCTTTGCCCTAAAACAGCCCCCATAGCAAGATCACTTGCATCACACATTACCTCAAAAGGTAATTTCCAATTTGGGCTCTCATTATTGGTGTGGTTGTGAGGAATTGCTTAAGTTCCTCAAAACTCTTCTGACACTTCTCATCCCACACAAACTTGGCATCCTTTACCAAAGTTCACAAAGAGGCTTTGAGATTTTTGAGAAATCCTTAATGAACCTCCTATAGAACCCGGCATGTCCTAGGAATTGCCTAATTCCTTTAACATTTGTGGAGGTGGCAACTTAACAATTAGCTCCACCTTTGCCTTATCTACCTCAATGCCATTTTTGGAGATTACATGTCCTAAGACAATGCCTTGTTGTACCATAAAATGGCACTTCTCCCAATTTAGCACTAGGTCTTTCTCAATACATCTATGGAGAACTGCTTCTAAGTGTAACAAACACTCCTCAAAAGAACTTCCATAAACAGTGATGTCATCCATGAAGACTTCCATGATGCGTTCTACCATATCACTGAAGATGCTTAGCATACATCTTTGGAAAGTTGCAGGAGCATTACATAAACCAAAGGGCATTCTCCTATACGCAAAAGTACCAAAGGGGCATGTAAAGGTTGTCTTTTCTTGATCTTCCAAACCAATCTCTATTTGGAAGTACCCCGAGTACCCATCTAAAAAACAGTAGAAAGGATGTCCTGAGACTCTCTCAAGGACTTGGTCCATGAAAGGCAATGGGAAATGGTCCTTCCTAGTCACTGAATTCAACCTCCTGTAGTCTATACACACCCTCCATCCTGAGGTAGGACGTGTAGAGACTTCCTCCCCTTTCTCATTCTGGATCACAGTGACACCAGACTTCTTTGGAACTACTTGGGTGGGGCTCACCCACAAGCTATCAGAAATGGGATATATGATCCTGCTTGTAGTAGCTTCAGAACTTCACTCCTCACCACCTCTTGCATGTGAGGATTCAACCTCCTCTGGGGCTGTCTCACTGGTTTTGCATCTTCCTCCATGTAAATATGGTGGGTGCACACCAGAGGACTAATCCCCTTCAGATCAGAAATTTGCCATCCAATGGCTTTCTTGCATTTTCTGAGGACTCCCAAAAGACTATCCTCTTGATCACTTGTGAGATTTGAAGAGACCACCACTGGACATTTCTCATCTTCCTCCAAATATGCATACTTCAAATTAACAGGAAGTGGCTTCAAAACAAGCTTTGGAGGGTCCTCCATAGCTGCTCCTTGTGAGTCCTCCTTATTGAACAGTGGTAAGATCTCTTCCCGTCTCCTCCATGGAGACATGGTAGCTAGCACATCAGAGGGTTCAGGTAACCCTTCTTCAAGCTCTTCAAGGTTTTCATTCAAGGTCTCTTCTAAGCTCTTGTCACAATGCTCTTCAACCAAGGTGTTGATCAGGCACACCTCTTCCAATCCTTCATCCTCTTCTGGGTGAAGATGCCTCTTGCAAAGATGGAATATGTTTAACTCCAAAGTCATGTTTCCAAATGTGAGCTGCATCACCCCATTTCTACAATTGATGACGGCATTGGAGGTAGCCAGGAAATGTCTCCCAAGGATGATTGGCACATAATTGGCTTCCATAACAGTGGGATCGGTATCAAGCACAACAAAATCCACGGGATAGTAGAATTTGTCCACTTGCACTAAAACATCCTCTATCACCCCCCTTGGGATTTTGACAGATCTATCAGCTAAGGAGAGATGATGGCTGTGGGCTTCAATCCTCCAAGTCCCAGTTGCTTGTACACAGAGTATGGGAGCAAATTCACACTTGCCCCCAATCTAGTAAAGCTTTCTCCACCAGTGTCCTCCAATGTTGACTGCAATGGTGGGGAACCCGGATCTTTATACTTGACTGGAGACTTACTCTGAATGATAGCACTTACTTGCTCAGTGAGAAATGCATTCTTTGTCACATGTAACCCTCTCTTGACCGTGCACAAGTCCTTCAGAAACTTTGCATATGTGGGGACTTGCTTGATCATATCAAGTAAGGGTATATTCACCTTCACTTGTCTCAAGACTTCAAGAATTTCTGGTGAATTCTTGATTTCCTTCTTTCCATGTAAAGCTTGAGAAAAGGGGGAGGCATATGTTTCTTCATCATATCTTCTTTAATCACTATCCTCGGCTCTTCTTCAATGCTTGATTTGGATGCACTTTTCTTCCCACTCTTCTCTTCTTGGTTATTGCTCTCTTTAACCAAGGTTTTCTTTGACAAAAGTTCTTCATCTTGCCTCACCTTAGGCAAGGGTTGATCAACCTCCTTTCCACTCCTCAATGTGATCACGGCTTTGACCTCCCTCAACTTTGAAGAATCCCCCTCTTGGGTTTCAACTTCATGAACACCCTTTGGATTTTGGCTTGGTTGAGAGGGGAACTTTCCTTTCTCATTCACAGTGTTGAGGTTGGTAAGCCTAGAGATGGAGTATTGAATGTTATCTATCTTCTGATATAGATCATTTTGCATCCCATCCATTCTCTTATTTAGAGAACTCTCAACATTCTCAATCTTTTGATGCAATTGGGAGTTGATTGCCCTTTGTTCAGCCACAAAGTCACTCATGACTTTGTTAGGTTTGCCATGGCTTGCTCCACTGAAGAGATTTGTTGAGGTGCTTGAGTTTGGGCTTGTGGTTGGTATGGAGGTGGTCTTGGTCTCCAAGAAAAATTTGGATGGTTTCTCCAGCTTGAATTATAGGTGTTTCCATAAGGTGCATTTTGTTAGGCCTAAATTGCCCCACAACATTGGCTTGATCACCTAGCATCTCCCTCACAGCTGGCATGGTTGGACACTCATCTACCACATGGTCACATGATTGGCAAATGGTGCATGGCATGGCATGGGCTTGAGTCTCGGAAAAGGCTTGAACTTCATGCATTTTTTTCAACTCAAGTTCTTCCAACCTCCTTGCTATTGTTGCCACCTTAGCTTTCATGTCCATGTCTTCACTTAACATGTACATTCCACCCTTTGGATTCATAGGAGCTTTCATCCTTCCCAATTCCTTTGAGTTGGGCTCATCCCATCCTCTTGTTACCTCAGATACATAACTTAAAAAATCCATGGCTTCTTCCGGATTCTTACTCATAAAATCTCCCCCACACATGGTTTCAAGAATTTGCTTCATGGAGGAAGACATTCCATCATAGAAATAGCTCAACAAGAGCCATGTATCAAAGCCATGATGAGGACAAGCATTAATGGCCTCCATATACCTTTCCCAACATTCATGGAATTTCTCATTTTCTTTAGCAGAAAAGTTTGAGATTTGCCTCTTCAACCCATTGGTCCTATGGGTGGGGAAAAATTTCTTCAAAAACTAGGCCTGAAGATCAACCCAATTCCTTATGCTCCTTGGCCTTAAAGAATTAAGCCATATTTTTGCCTTGTCCTTCAAAGTGAAAGGGAATAGCTTGAGTCTCATCAAGTCTATTGAAGCTCCTCTCTCTTTAAAGGTATTGCACACCTCCTCAAACTCCTTGATGTGGGCATATGGATTCTCACTCTCCATTCCTTGGAAATTTGGTAGAAGGGGCACAATATGGGGCCTTATAATCAGCTGCTCAAGAGGAGGTATTATGCATGAGGGTGCACTCATCCTAGGTGGGTGCATTCTATCCCTCATGGATAGATATGCATTTGGATTACCCCCTTGACCTTGTTGAGAATTCTGATCCTCTTGTGGAGGGTCCATGATGTTTACACAGATATTCAACTCTGTGTCTTGAGGATTCTCAATCCTTACTAATCTTCCCTCTTGGTCCCGAATCCAATAGGGCATGCACAAATCTCTACTTACCTGAAAACAAAACAAAAACAACAAAAACAAAAGAAAACTAGAAGAAAGTTAAGGTTAGAAAGAAAACAAAAGAAATTCTAAAATTAAAAGAAAGGAAATAAAGTTAGTGAAAAAGGAATTCACCAAACTTGTGATGAAAATCACAAGTAGCCTCTAAAAGGTTGTATCACTGTATTGTGGCACCATCCCCGACAACGGCGCCATTTTGATTCGCGGAAAAAATAGTCGGGTCATTTAATAAAAAACATTTATAAAACCTATGACCTCATACTAGTGTAGCAAAGCTACTATAGTATAGTGACTCTAGGGTCGAACTCTGGGATGGGTTTTCATTCTACCAGTGATATACTCATGATTAGAAATTAAATTTAATGATTTCCTTTATCAAAAACTTAAAGCTTAAAAAGAAAATAAAATTTGTTTTGAAAGTATTTGAACCTAAATTAACATAAACTAATTAAAAATGGAAGAAAGAAAGTTTCTCGGAGCTAAGGATTGCTAGGATCAAGTTTAGAATGCAAAGTGGAAAATTCGGATTTTTCTCCTCGCATTGGGGATTTAACCTATAGTTATTTCCCGAACCAGTGTAGGTTTAACAATGAAGATTTAATCCATAAAAATCAATAGAAATGGTAGTCAAGGTCCATTAATGGCTTTAGACACTATATAGGTCTTCACCTTGAACCACTTTCCAATGGCTCGTACATGATAACTAATGGACTAATATGGATCTAGCAATAACCATCCATAAAGACCTGAAGCTTACCATGTATTGGCCATTCAAAGTGATTCTAAGGGATTTAAAGCAAAACTTTGGATTAAAAAGCCATTTATGAACTTCAACTACCTGAATTTAATGTACGAGCATTTTCCAACTTTTCATCTGGACTTTTCACCTAGCTTCCTTCACTCCAAGAAACCAAGAGTTTAGCCTCTCATCCTCTGAGAAAACATCCTCAGAGGTTGTTTGGCTTCCAAGAAAGAGAAAATAGTAACGAGAAAATAGAAAATAAGAGTGCTCTGTATATTGCTAAGTGTTAAGCTTAACACTCGGGTTACATTTTTTCAAGAGGTGATTTCCACCCCTTATATAGTTTTTACAAAAGCAAAGCTTTTCATTGGCTTGATACAAGGAGAAGAAATGAAATTACATCAAAAGAAACTTAAGAGAATATCTAAAGTGGAGTCGGCAAAAAACAGAGGAGATTTCGCACAGGGGTGCGAAATTCGCACACCATTCAGGAGGTGTGCGAAATTTTCGCACACCTGAAGCAGTTTTCTTCCGAAGGTCATAACTTCCTCGTTTCAGCTCCAAATCGTGCACGGTTTGAAGCGTTGGATTCTTGACTTCTTGAGCTTTGAAACGGTATATAGCATGTAAAAAATGGACTTCGGGAAGTGCTCCAAAAGTTCCAAAGAACACTGCAGCTGCTGTCCTCAGATTTCCTCCTTGCTTCTCTTTTGATTTTCTTTGCTTCTCTTTGCTTTTCTTCTTTGGTTGGCTTGTCTTAATGATCCAAAAAGATGTCAAAACACTAAAACTAGCCACAAATATGATTAGAAGTCATTGCTAGGTCCTTAACATGCCAATTGGAATAAAGGTGAAGAATTACTACACAAAAGTGCTTAAAACATAATGACTTAAAGGTGTAAAATGGCACTTTTGGGTAGTAATCAAGCTCTTTTTTCTCTCTTCTCCGGTTCTTCCCCATTTCTATTTTCTTAGTAGCCAAACATCCTTGGTGGATGAAATCCCCAAGGATGAGAGGCTAAAACCTTTTAAGTTTCTCAAAGTATGGATGTTATGTGATGGCTTGGATGCATTCCCATGGAAATTTCTCGCACCCGGAAAGTAAGGTAGTCATTTTTCATTAATGGTTCATTAATGCAAAGTTTGCTTTTTATTTCCTTTGGACAACTTCCAACGGCCAATACTTGATAAGCTTTTGGATTTCTATCCATTAGTTATCTCCTACGAGCTATTGAAAGGTGAGGTTTTCAATTCCAAGTTTTGCATTAATCCATTAGAACCAATTTCAATGGCCATTGAAAGGTGAGTTTATCACTTGGAATGACTTTGAGTTGCCAATATTTGGTAAGCTTTTGGCTTTAGACCATTAGTTATCTCTTACGAGCCATTCAAAGGAAGTCTAAGGTGAATAACCATTGACGAAATTCACTACCATATGTTTTGCCATTTTAAAGGATTAAAACTTGATTTGCTAAATCCATACCGGTTCGGGAAGCAAGCATCACCATAGTTGCAACCCCAACGTGAGGAGCCTATCTTGAGATTTCCAATTTGCATAAGAGCCAGAGCATAGCTACCCATCTTTGAGAAACTTGTTTTTACACCCTTTCATTTTAGTCTTTAATGTTAGCTTAAATTAGTTAAATCTTTCTAAAATATTTACATCTTCTTTTAAAGCTAACATCCATAAGAAAATCACCTATTTTCCTAATTTGAATATCACTTGTGTTTGCGAAAACCCTTCCCAGTGAACGATCCTAGAACCACTATGCTATAGTAGCTTGGCTACTTTAGTAATAGTATTTAAGGTATAAATTTTGTTGATACGCCTTTAAAGCTAAGCTACCATGAGTCGCATCAGCTCATGACCTATAGTCATTCATGTTAACCATATCCTAAAGTTTCTCATGATTTGGAGTCCTCGTGTCAACCACAACCTTAAGCTCTTCATAGTATCTAGCGGCCTAAGCTCATGACCCAGAGTCGATCAAGTCATTTACAAGCGTGAAGTATTCCTAGGATCTAGATCCTTGAGATCATGACTCGAAGTCCTTCATGTCAACCACAACTCTAAGCTGTTTATAACATCTAGAGCCTTGAGCTCATGGCCCAGAATCTCTCAAGTCAATAACAAGCTTGAGTTGTTCATAGTATTTAGAGACCTGAGTTCATGAGTCAAAATCGTTCATGTCATCTACAACCCAGAGCTGCTCATAGCATCTAGAACCTTGAGCTCACGACCTAGAGTTGAGTATCTAAAGTTTTGAGCTCATGACCCAGAGTTGTTCATGTCATACACAACGTTGAATTATTCATACGATCTAGAGCCTTTAGCTCATAACCCATTATCATTTATGTGAACCACAACCTTGAGCTACTCATAAAATCTAGAGCTTTGAGCTCATGACCCGGAGTCTTTCAAGTCAATATCAGACTTGAGCTATTCATAGTATGTAGAAGCCTGATCTCATGATTCGGAGTCGTTCATGTCACTCATAGCCCTAAGTTTTTCATACTAATCTAGAGCCCTAATCTCATGACCTAAAGTTGTTTATGTTAACCATATCACCGAGTTGTTCATAACATCTAAAGCCTTAAGCTCATGACCCGTAGTCATTCATGTCAGCCACAACCTAGAGTTGCTCATTGCATCTAAAACCCTCAGCTCACAACCTGGAGTCATTCATGTCAACCACCACCCTAACTTGTTCATAGCATCTAGAGCCTTAAGCTCATGACCCAAAGTCATTCAAGTCAACAACAAGCCTGAGCTCATGAGTTAGAGTCGTTCATGTCATCCACAACCTTGAGTTCTTCACAACTTTAAGAGCCTTGAGATCATGAGCTAGAGTTGTCCATTTCAACCAAAGCCGTCAATTGCTCATAACATATAGTGCCCTGAGATAATGACCTATAATTGTTCATGTCAACCACACTCTAGAGCTATTCATACCATCTAGAACTTTAAGCTAATGACCTAGATTCGCTCATGTTAGCCACAACCTTAAGCTCTTCATAGTATCTAAAGGCCCGAGCTCATTACCCAGATTCATTCATGTCATCTGTAACCTTGAATTATTCGAAGGATTAAGATCCCTAAGATCACAACCTAGAGTTGTTCATGTCAACTACAACCTTGACCTATTCAAAGCATCTAGAGCCTTGAGCTCCCAACCTAGAGTCTTTGAAGTCAATAATAGGACTAAGTTGTTCATAGTATCTAGAGGCCTTAGCTCATGAGCCAAAGTCATTCATGTAATCCACAACCCAGAGTTGTTCATAGAATCTAGAGCCCTAAGTTGACGACTTGGTGTCCTTCATGTCAACCACAACCCTGAGGCTTTCATAGTATCTATAAGCTTAAGCTTATGACCTAGAGTAGTTCATATTATCTACATCCTTGAACTAATCATAGGATCTAGAGACATGAGCTCATAACCTCAATTCATTCATTTCAATGACAGCATTGAGTTGTTCATTTCATCTAAAGCCAACTCGGAGTTTTTCAAGTCAATAAAGGCCTTGAGCATTTCATAGTATCTAAAGGCCTGAGCTCTTGAGCCAGTGTCATTCATGTCACCCACAACTTTGAGTTATTCATAGCATCTAAAGCCTTGAGCTTACAACCTAAAATCATTCATGTCATCCACAACCTCGAGTTGTTCATAGCATCTAGAGCCCTGAGCTCATGACCTGTGGTCATTCATGTCAACCATAGGCTAGAGCTGCTCATAGCATCTAGAACCCTAAGCTCATGACCTGGAGTCATTCATGTCAACTACATCCCTGACCTGTTCATAGCACCTAGAACCTTGATCTCATGACCCAAAGTCATTCAAGTCAATACCAACCCTAAGTTGGTCACAACATCTAAAGGCCTGAGCTCATGAGCCGGAGTCATTCCTCTCATCCACAACCCTAAGTTGTTCACAACATCTAGACCCTTGAGATCATGTGATGGAGTTTTTCATATCAATTATAGCTTTTAATTGTTCATATCATATAGTGCCTTAAGTTCACGACCCGTAGTCGTTCATGTTAATCGCACCCCAAATCTATTCATACTATCCAGAGACCTGAGCTTATGACCTGGAGTCATTCATATCAACCATAACTCTAAGTTTTTCATAACATCTGGAGCCTTGAGCTCACAACATGTAGTCATTTATGTCAACCAAAACCCAGAGATGTTCTTAGGATTTGGGGCTCTGAGATCACAACTTGGATTTGTTTGTGTTAACCATAACCCTAAGCTCTTCATAGTATTTATAAGCTTGAGCTCATGTCCCGGAGTCATTCATGTCATCAACAACTCTAAATTATTTATACCATCAAGATTCTTGAGCTATTCAAAGCATTTAGAGCCTTCATCTCACGACCCAAATTCTTTCAAGTAAATAATAGCCTTGAGCTATTCACAGAATATAGAGTCCTAAACTCATGACCTGTTGTCATTCATGTCAATCACAACCTTGAGGTGTTCATAGTATCTAAAGGCTTGAGCTCATAACCCGTAGCAGTTCATGATATCCACATCCTTGAATTAATCATAGAATCCAGAGCCCTGAGCTCACGACCCTGAGTCATTCATTTCAATGACAACCCTAAGTTGTTCATATCATCTAGAGCCATTAGCTCATGACTCAAAGTCTTTCAAGTCAATTACAACCTTGAGCTGTTCATAGTATCTAGAGGCCAGAGCTCTTGAGCCAGAGTCGTTCATGTCATCTACAGCCTTGAGTTGTTCATAGCATCTAGAGCCCTGAGATCACGACTAGGAGTTGTTCATGACAACCATATCCTTGAGTTGTTCATATCATCTAGAGCCTTGAGCTCACGACCTATAGTCGTTCATGTCAGCCACAACCCAAAGTTACTCATAACATCTAGAACCTTGAGTTCATGACCTAGACTTGGTCATATCAACCATAGCCTTGAGTTGTGCATAACATCTAAATCCCTAAGCTCATGACTAGAGTGTTTCATGTCAACCATAGGCTTGAGCTATTCATGGTCTCTAAAGGCCTGAGCTCATGACTTGGAGTCGTTCATGTCATCCACAACCCTAACTTTTTCATAGGATCTAGAGCCCTTAGCTCACAACCCGAGGTCGTTCATTTCAACCCTCAACCCTGAGTTGTTCATAGCATCTAGAGCCTTCAGTTTATGACCTAGAGTATTTCAAATCAACAACAATCTTCACCTAGTCATAGTATCTAGAGGCCTAAGCTCAAGAGTTGGACTCGTTCATGTCATCCATAATTGTTCATAGCATCTAGAGCCTTAAGATCATGGGCCATAGTTTTTCATGTAAACCACAACCCTGAGTTGTTCATATTATCTAGAGGCATGAGGTCATGACCTGGAGTCGTTCATGCCATCTACAACCCTTAATTATTCATAGGATCTAAAGCCTTTAGCTCACAACCGAGAGTTTTTCATGCCAACCACAACCTAGAGTTGATCATAGCATTTAGAGCTTTTAGCTCACTTCTTGAAGTCATTCATGTCATCCACAACACTAAGCTTTTCATAGCAGTCAGAGCTCTAAGCAGTTCGTAGCATCCAAACCCCTAAGCTCACAACCCGGAGTAGCTCATCACATCCACAACCTTGAGTAGTTCATAGAATCTAGAGCAATAAGCTTTTGACCTGAAGTCATTCATATGTTTATCTAGAGCCTTGAGTTCATCACCTAGAGTCATTCATGCCATCTATGACCCTAAGTTGTTCATAGCATCAATGACTTGAGCTTATGACATAGAATAGTTCATATGATATATATCCTAAAGCGGTTCATAGCATCTAAAGGCCTGAGCTCATGGGATCTTAAGTCGTTCATATCATGTAAAAATTTGAGCTATTCATAGCTTCTAGAGCCCTGAGTTCACAACCTGGAGTTTTTCATGTCAACCCCAGTCCTAAGGTGTTTAAAGTATCTAGAGGCTTAAGCTCACTTCTTGGAGTCATTCATGTCATCCACAACCCTGAGCTATTCATAGCATATAGAGGCTTGAGCTCATGACACAAAATCATGAATATCATATACCTCCTGAGGGATTCATAGCATTTAAAGGACTGAGCTCATGAGATCCCAAGTCGTTCTTATCCTCCACAACTCTTACTTGTTCATAATATCTAAAGCCCTAAGCTCATGGGATCATGAGTTGTTCATATCATTCAAAACTCTAAGTTATTTATAGCATCAAAAGGCCTGAGCAGATGACTTGGAGTAGCGTATGTCATCCACAACCCTGAGGTGTTCATAGAATCTGAACCACTAAGCTTTTCATGGTATCTAGAGCCTATAGCTCATGACCTAGAGTAGCTCATCCAATCCACACCCCTAAGCGATTGATAACATCTAGAGCCCTAAGCTTATGACTAGGAGTCATCATGTTAGGCATAACTTTGAGCTGTTCATTATATCTAGATCCCTAAGCTCACAACCTTGTGTCATTCATGTCATCCAGAGCCTTGAGTTGTTCATAAGATTTAGAGGCTTCAGCTCATAACCTAGAGTCTTCCATGTCAACCACAACCCCGAATTGTTACTAGTATCTAGAGCACTGAGCTCATAACCCGATATCGTTCATGTCATCCATAGACTTGAGTGGTTCATAATATTTAGAGGCTTGAGCTTATGATACAGAATCGTTCATGTCATCCACAACCCTAATCTGTTCATCGTATCTAAAGCACTAAGCTCATGAGCCAAAGACTTTCACATCATCGACAAGTATGACCTATTCATAGCATCTATGGCCTTGAACTCACAACTCGAAGTCATTTATGTCAACCACAACCTAAAGTTGTTCATAACATATAGAGCCATGAGCTCACAACCTAGAGGAGCTCATGTCATCCACAACCTTGAGCTGTTCATAGCATCTAAAGCCTTGAACTCATGACTCAGAGTAGCTCATGTCATCCATAGCCTTGAGTTGTTCATAGCATTAAGATCTTTGACCTCACAACCCATAGTTGTTCATGTCAACCACAACCTAGAGTTATTCATAGCATCTTATGTCTTAAGCTCATAAACCAGAGTAGCTCATACCATTCATAGCCTTGAGTTACTAATAGGATCTAAATCCTTGAGCTCATCGCCTAGAGTCATTCATGTTAACCCCAACCCGAAGCTATTCATAGCATCTAGAGCCCTGAGCTCATGACTTAGAGTCGTTCATATGAACCATAACCTAAAGCTATTTATAACATCTAAAACTTTAAACTCACAATTGACAGTCATTCATGTCATCAGCAACCTTGAGCTATTCAAAGCATCTAGAACCTTGAGCTCACGACTTGGAGACTTTCATCTCATTGACAACCTTGAGTTGTTCATAGCATCTAGAGCCTTCAACTCACGACCTAGAATCTTTGATGTTAACTACAACTCAAAGCTATTTATAGCACATAGAGCCTTGAGCTCACTACTCAAAGGAGCTCATGTAATCCACAACCCTAAGTTGTTCATAGCATTTAGAGTCTTGAGCTCACGTCCCAATGTAGCTTATGTCATCCACAACCCTGAGCCATTCATAGCATCAAGAGCCTTGAGCTTATGACTCATACTCTTTTATGTCATTGAAAACCCTGAGCTATTCATAGCATTATGGACCCTAAGCTCACAACCCAAAGGCATTCATGTAAACCATAACCCAAAGTTGTTCATAGTAACTAGTGTCCTAAGCTAATGAACCAAAGCAACTCATGTCATCCATAACCTTGAGCTATTAATAGCATCGAGAACCCTGAGCTCACAACCTAGAATCATTCATGTCAACCACATCCTAGAGCTATTCATAGCATCTATAGCCTTGAGCTTATGACATGGAGTCATTCACATCAACCACAACCCATAGCTATTCATAGCATCTAGAGCGCTGAGCTCACGACCTGGAGTCATGTGAACCATAGCCTAGAGTTGTTCATTGCATCTAGGGCCTTAAGCTCATGATTTAGAGTCATCCATGTCATCCACAACCCTAAGTTGCTCATAGAATATAAAGCCCTAAGCTCATGAACTGTAGTCTTTTATGTCATCGATAACCCTAAGTTGTTCATAGCATCTAGAGCAAAGAGCTCACGCCTTAGAGTCATTCATGTCAACTACAGCTTAGAGTTGTTCATGGCATTTTAAACCCTGAGCTCATAAGCTAGAGTGGCACATGTCATTGACAAGCCTAAGTTGTTCGTAGCATCTAAAGCCTTGAGGTCACAACCTTGAGTCATTCATATCAACTACAGCCTTGAGATGTTCACAATATCTATAACCTTTAGCTCATGACCTCAAGTCCTTCATGTCATCCAAAACCCTGACCTATTCATAACATTTAGAGTCCTAACCTCATGACCCGGAGTTGCTCATGTCATCCACGACCCTGAGTTGTTCATAACATCTAGAGCCTTAAGCTCACGACCTAGAGTAGCTCATGTCATTCACAACCCTAAGTTTTTCATAGCATTAAGAGCCCTGAGCTCATGACCTATAGTATTTTATGCCATCAACAACCCTAAGCTATTCATAGCATCAAGCGCCCTCGGCTCATGGCCCAAAGTCATTCATGTCAAGCACGACCAATAGCTATTGATAGCATCTAGTGCTCTGAACTCACGAACAAGAGTAGCTCATGTCATCCACAACCCTGAGCTGTTAATAGCATATAGAGTTGTGAGCTCATCACCTAGAGTCATTTATATCAACTGCAACCTAGCATTTAGAGCCTTGAGATTAAGACCAAGAGTGGCTCATGTGATTGACTACCCTTAGCTATTCATAGAATCTAAAGCCCTAAGCGCATGACCTGAAGTCATTCATGTCAACCACAACCCTAAGATGTTCATAGAATCTATATCCCTTAGCTCATAAACTTCATCCATTCATGTCATACACAACCCTAAGCTCATGACCCAAAGTATTTCATGTCATCAACAACCCTGAGTTGTTCATAGCATATAAAGTCCGAAGCTCACGACTCAGAGTTGTTCATGTAAACCACAACCCAAAGTTGTTCATAACATCTAGAGCCTTGACCTAAAGACCTAGAGTCATTCATATCAACCACAACCAAGAGTTGTTCATAACATCTAGGGTCTTTAGCTCACAATATAGACTCCTTCATGTCAACCACAACCTAAATCTATTCATAGCATTTACAGCCTTTAGCTCATAACCCAAAGTAGTGCACGTTGTTCATAGCCTTAAGCTTTTCATAGCCTCTAGAGCCTTGAGCTCACGACTAAGAGTTGTTCATGTCAACCATAGTCTTGAGCTATTCATAGTGCCAAGAGCCCTAAGCTCACAACTCGGAGTCGTTCATGTGAACCACAATCTAGCACTATTGATAACATTTAAAGCCTTGAGTTCATGACCCAGAGTAACCCATGTTATCCACATCCTTAAGCCATTCTTTGCCTCTAGAATCCTCAACTCATGATCTGGAGTCATTCATGTCAACCACAACCTAGATATATTCCTAGCATCTAGAGCTTTGACCTCACGACCTAGGGTCTTTCATTTCATCCATATCCCTGAGCTATTCATAACATCTAAAGCTCGAAACTCATGACATAGAGACATTCATTTCAACCATAACCTAGCACTATTCATAGCATCTAGTGCCCTAAACTCATGACCTAGAGTAGCACATGTTATCCATAATCCTCAACTATTCCTTACAACTAGTGCTCTCATCTCACGACCTAGGGTAGTTCATGTCAACCACAACTTTGAGTTGTTCATAGTATCTAGAGCCTTGAGCTCATGCCCATAGTCTTTCATCTCATTGACAACCCTGATTTGTTCTTAGCATTAGGAGCCCTAAGCTCACAACTCGGAGTAGTTCATGTCAACCACCACCTAGAGTTGTTCATTGCATCTAAAGCCTTAAGCTCACAACCTAGAGTAGCTCATGTTAGCGACAACCCTAAGTTGTTAATAGCATTTAGAGCCTTAAGCTCATGACTCGAAGTCATTCATGTCAACCATAACCTAAAGTTATTCATAACATATAGAGCCTTGAGCTTAAGACTTAGACTGGTTAATGTCATCCACAACCCTGACCTATTCATAGGATCTAGAGCTTTGGCTCCCGACCTAGAGTCTTTCATGTCAACCACAACCTAGAGTTGTTAATTGCATCTAGGGCCCTGAGCTCACGACCCAGTGTCATACATGTCCTTAATACACCTGAGCTATTCGTAGAATCAGGAGCCTAAGCTCACAACTTGGAGTCTTTCATATCATTGACAACCCCGAGTTGTTCATATCGTCTAAAGCTTTAAGCTCACAACCCAGAGTCATTCATGTCAACCACATCCCAACGTTGTTCATAGCATTTAGTGTCTTGAGCTCATGATCCAAAGTAGCCCATGTTATCCATAGCCATGAGTCGTTCTTAGCATATAGAGCTCTGAGCTCATGACTCGGAGTCGTTCATCTCAACCACAACCTATAACTATTCATTAAATCTAGAGGCCTTAGCTCATGACCCAAAGTCATTCATGTCATCCATAACCCTAACTTTTTCGTAGCATCAAGAGCCTTGAGCTCATGACATGAACTCGTCCATGTCAACCACAACCTAATGTTTTTCATAGCACCTAGAGCCCTAAGTTTATGACCCAAAGTAGCCCATGTTATCCCCAACCCTTAGTTGTTAACAGCAACTAGAGCCTTGAGCTCATGACTTAGAGTAGTTCATGTCAACAACAACCTTAAGTAGTTCATATTATTTACAGTCTTGAGCTCATGACCTGTAGTCTTTCATGACATCGACAACTCCGAGTTGTTCATATCATCAGGAGCTCTGAGGGCACAACCTGGAGTCATTCTTGTCAACCATATCCAAAGATGTTCATAACATCTAAAACCTTGAGCTCACGACCTAGAGTACCTCATGTCATCCAATACCCTGAGCTATTAATAGCATCTAAATCCCTAAGCTCACAACCCGGAGTCATTCATGTTAACCATTTCCTAGAGCTATTCATAGCATTTAGAGCCATGAGCTCATGACTCAAAGTCTTTTATGCCAACCACAACCCTGAGTTGTTCATTACATCTAGAGCCTTGAGCTCATGATTGAGAGTCGTTCATGTCATTGACAACCCTGACATGTTTATAGAATCTACAACCCTATGCTCATAACCCTAAGTCTTTCATGTCATAAAAAACCTACGCTGTTCATAGCATCTAGAGTCTTGAGCTCACAACTAGGAGACGTTTATGTCAACCATAGCCTAGAGCTTTTCATAGCATCTAAAGCCTTGAGCTCACAACCTAGAGTTGTTCACTACATCTAAGGCTTAGAGCTCACGACCGAGAGTCATTCATGTCATCCACAACCCTAAATAGTTCATAGAATCTAGAGCTCTGAGCTCACAACCTAGAGTTTTCATGTCATCGACAACCCTATGTTATTCATAGCACCTAGAGCCTTGATCTCATAACTTGGAGTCGTTCATGTCAACCACAACTGAAAGCTTTTCATAGCATCTAAAGCCTTCAGCTCATGACCTAGGGTGGTTTATGTCATTAACAGCCTTGAGCTGTTCATTGCATCTAAAGCCCTCAGCTCAATACCCGGAGTCGTTAATGTCAACCATAACCCAGATTTGTTCATTGCATCTAGGGCCCTAAGCTCCCGACCTAGAGTCGTTCATGTCTTCCATAACCCTATGTTGCTAATAGAATCTAAAGCCTTGAGCTCACAACTTGGAATCTTTCATGTCATCAAGAACCTTGAGTTGTTCATATCACCTAAAACCCTGACCTCACCCTCTAGATTCATTCATGTCAACCACATCCTAGAGCATATCATAGGAACTAAAGCCCTGAGCTCATGACCCAAAGTGGCACACGTCATCAACAATCCTGAGTTGTTCATAGCATCTAAAGCCCTAAGCTTATGACCTAAAGTCATTCATGTCAACCACAACCCTGAGATGTTTGTAGTATATATTGTCTTTAGTTCACGTCCACAAGTGATTCATATCATCCACAATCCTGACTTGCTCATACTATTTAGAGACCTCAGCTCATGACCAAGAGAAACTAATGTCATCCACAGGCCTGAGTTGTTCATAGCATTTAGATCCTTGAGTTCACAACCTAGAGTAGCTTATGTCATCCATAGCCCTAAGTTGTTCATAGCATCAAGATCCTTGAGCTCACGACCTGTAGTCTTTTATGTCATTCACAACCCTGAGCTGTTTATAGCATCAAGAGCCCTTGGCTCATGATCAGAATCGTTCATGTCAACCACAACCAAGAGTTGTTGATAGCATCTAGTGCCTTAAGCTTACGAACAAGAGTAGCTCATGTCATCCATAGCCCTAAGCTTTTAATATCATCCAGAGTCCTGAGCTCACAACCTGGAGTCATTTATATTAACCACAACCTAGTGTTACTCATAGCATCTAGAGCCTTAAGCTCAAGACCCAGAATGGCTCATATCATTGACAACCTTTAGTTGTTCATAGCATCTAAATCCCTGAATGCATGGCCTAAAGTTGTTCGTGTCAACCACAACCTTAAGATGTTATCGTATCTATAGCCCTTAGCTCAAAACCCTAAGCCATTCATGCCATCCACAACCCTAAGCTCATGATTCAAAGTCTTTCATGTCATTAACAGCCCTGAGCTCCTCATAACATCTAAAGTACAAAGCTCACGACCCAAACTCATTCATGTAAATCATTGCCCAGAGCTCTTTATAGCATATAGAGCACTGATCTAATGACTTAGAGTCGTTCGTGTAAACCATCACCCAGAGTTTTTCATAGCATCTATGACTTTGAGCTCATGAAAAAGAGTCGTTAATGTCAACCATAACCCAACATTATTCATAGCATCTAGAGCCATAAGTTCATGAGTTAGAGTAGCCCATGTTATGCACAACCCTAAGCTATCCATAGCATCTAGAGTCTTGAGCTCACAACCAAGAGTCATTCATGTTAAACACGGCCTTGAGCTATTCATAACATCTAGAGCCTTAAGCTCACAACCCATA
This sequence comes from Vitis riparia, assembly GCF_004353265.1. Taxonomy (NCBI): domain Eukaryota; kingdom Viridiplantae; phylum Streptophyta; class Magnoliopsida; order Vitales; family Vitaceae; genus Vitis; species Vitis riparia. Next base: position 14,279,945 of record NC_048431.1, read on the forward strand.
GCCTTTTATGTTCTTGATAGCCCTGAGCTGTTAATAGAATATTAAGCCCTAAGCTCACAAGCCGGAGTCATTTATGTCAACCACAACCCAATGCTATTCATAACATTTTGAGTCTGGATCTTACGACCTAAAGTAGTTGATGTTATCCACATCCTTGGGCCATTCTTGGCATCTACAATCCTCATCTCATGACATGGAGATGTTCATGTCAACCACAACCCAAAGCTATTCATAACATCTAAAGCCCTGACCTCATGACCTAAAGTCTTTCATGTCATCAATAGTCTAACTTGTTCATAATATTTAGAGCCTTAAGCTCATGACATAGAGTCATTCATATCAACCATAACCCAACATTGTTCATTGCATCTATAGCCCTAAGCTCACGACCCAGAGTAACCCGTGTTATCCACAACCCTTAATTGTTTATAGCACCTACTCCCTTAAGCTCACGACCAAGTGTCGTTCATGTCAACCACAACTCTGAGTTGTTCATAGTATCTAGAGTCTTGAGCTCATAACCCATAGTCGTTTATGTCATCGAAAACCCTGAGTTGTTCATAACATCAAGAGCCCTGAGCTCGTGACTCAGAGTCATCCATGTCAACCACAACCTAGAGTTGTTCATAGTATTTTGAGCTTTGAGCTCACAAGCAAGAGAAGCTCATTTCATCCATAGCCTTGAATTGTTAATAGCATCTAGAGCCCTAAGCTCATGAACTAGAGTCATTCATGTCAACCACAACCCAGAGCAATTCATAGCATCTAGAGCCTTGAGCACAAGACCTAGAATGATTGATGTCATCAACAGCCCTAATAGTACATAGAATCTAGAGTACTTGAGCTCACGACACAAAGTCTTTCATGTCATCGACAACCCTTAGCTATTCACAACATTTAAAGCTCTCGGCTCATAACCCGGAGTTGTTCATGTCAACCACAACCTAAAGTTGTTCGTAGCATTTAAAGCCTTGAGCTCATGACTTAAATTAGCTCATGTCATCAACAACCCTAAGTTGTTCATAGCATTTAAAGCCTTAAGCTCAGGACTAGGAGTCATTTATGTTAACCACAACCTAAAGTTGTTCATATCATCTAATGCATTGAGCTCACGAACTAGAGTAGCTCATGTCATCCACATTCTTTAATTGTTAATAGCATTTAGAGCTCTAAGCTCAAAACCCCAAATTCGTTCATGTCAGCCACAACCCAACGTTGTTCATAACATTTTGAGCCCTGAGCTCATGACCCGTAGTTGTTCATCTCAACCACACTATAGAGTTGTTCATAGAATCTAGAGCCCTAACCTCATGACTTAGAGTTATTCATGTCATCCATAACCCTAACTTGTTCATAGCATTTAGAGTCATGAGCTCAAGACATGGAGTTATTCATGTCATCCACAGCCCAGCATTGTTCATAGCATTTAGAGCCTTGAGCTCACAACCAAGAGTATCCCATGTTATCCACAACCCTTAGTTGTTCACAACAACTAGAGCTTTGAGCTCAGGATCGAGAGTCATTCATGTCAACCATAAACCTGAGTTGTTCATAGTATCTATACTATTGAGCTCATGACCCGTAGTCTTGCATGTCATTGAGAGCTCTAAGTTGTTAATAGCATTAAGAGCCCTGAGCTCATGACCCAGAGTCATTCATCTAAACCATAGCCCAAATCGGTGCATAGCATCTAGAGCTTTAAGCTCACGACCTAGAGTACCTCATGTCTTCCACAACTCTGAGCTATTAATAGCATCTAGAGCCTAAAGCTCACGACTCGAAGTCATTCATGTCAACCACAACCTAGAGCTATTCATAACATTTAGAGTCCTGAGCTCAAGACCTCGGGTGCCTAATGTCATCTATAGACCTTAGTTGTTCAAAGCATCTAGAGCCATGAACTCACAACTCGGAGTCTTTCATGCCAACCATAGGCTAGAAATGTTCGTTGCATCTAAGGCCCTGAGCTCATGACCTAGAGTCATTTATGTCATCCACAACTCTAAGTTGTTCATAAGATCTAGAGCCTTGAACTCATGACATAGATTCACTCATGTTAACCACAACCCAGCGTTGTTCATAGAATTTAGAGCCCTAAGCTCACAACTAGGAGTATCCCATGTTATCCACAACCCTTATCTATTCATAACAACTAGAGCCTTGAGCTCACGATCGAGAGTCATTCATGTGAACCATAACTCTGAGTTGTGCATAGTATCTACAGCTTTGAGCTCATGACCCGTAGTCTTTCATGTCATTAATAGCTCTAAGTTGTTCATAGCATTGATCTCAACCATAGCCTAAAGTTGTTCATAACATCTATAGCCCTGAGCTCACGACCTAGAGTACCTCATGTCTTTCACAACCCTGAGCTATTAATAGCATCTAGAGCTTGCAGCTCACAACTCAAAGTCATTGATGTCAACCACAACCTAGAGTTGTTCATGGCATTTAGAGCCCTGTGCTCAAGACCTAAAGTGGCTAATATCATCCATTATCCTGAGTTGTTCATAGCATCTAGAGCCATGAGCTCACAACTCAAAGTCTTTCATGCCAACCATAGCCTAGAGTTTTTCATTGCATCTAGGGCTCTGAGCTCATGACCTAGAGTTGTTGATATCATCCACAACTTTGAGTTGTTCATAGAATTTGATCCCTGAGCTCATGACCTAGAGTCATTCATATCAACCATAATGTAAAGTTGTTCATAACATCTAAAGCCTTGAGCTTATGAGCCACAATTGTTCATGTCAACCACTGGCCAATGTTATTCATAACATTTAGAGCCTTGAGCTAATGACCCATAGTAGCCCATGTTTTCCATAGCCCTTAATTATTTTTAGCAACTAATGCCCTGAGCTCATGACCAAGAGTTGTTCATGTCAACCACAACTCTGAGTTATTCATAATATCAAGAGCCATGAGCTTATGACCCATTGTCTTTCATGTCATCGACAACCTTGAGTTGTTCATAGAATCAAGAGCCCTAAGCCCACGACCTGGAGTTGTTCATGTCTACCACAGACTAGAGTTGTTCATCACATCTAAATCCTTGAGCTCATAACCTAGAGTAGCTGATGTCATCCACAATCCTAAGCTATTAATAACATCTAGTCCTTGAGCTCCCAAATCGGAGTCGTTCATGTCAACCACAAGCTAGGGTAGTTCATAGCATCTAGAACCTTGAGCTCAAGACCCAAAGTGGTTGATGTCATCTACAACCCTAGGCTGTTTATAGAATCTAGATTCATGAGCTCACTACCCGAAGTCTTTTGTGTCAACCCCAACCTAGAGTTGTTATTGCATCTAAGGCCCTAAGCTCATGGCTCAAAGTCTTTCATGTTATCCATAAGCCTGAGCAGTTCATAGAATCTAGAGCCCTAAGCTCATGACTTGGAGCCTTTCTTGTAATTGACAACCCTGAGCACTTCATAGAATCTAAAGCCCTAAGCTTACGGCCTGAAGTTGTTTATGTCAACCATAACCTAGAGTTGTTCATAACATCTAAAGCCTTGAACTCACGACTGAGAGTGGCTCATGTCATCAATGGCCTTAAGTTATTCATAGCATCTAAAGGCTTGAGCTAGTGACTTATAGTTGTTCTTGTTAACCACAACCTAGAGTTGTTAATAGCATCTAGAGCCCTTAGCTGAAGACCTAGAGTGGCTCATGTCATCCACAACCCTGAGTTGTTCATAGCATCTAGAGCTCTAAGCTTATGACCTAGAGTCTTTCATGTCAAGCATAAACCAAAGCTATTCATTGCATCTAGGGCCTTAAGCTCACAATCGAGAGTCATTCATATCTTCCACGACCCTAAGTTGTTCATAGAATCTAAAGCCTTGAGCTCATGAACCAAAGTCTTTCATGTTATGGACAACCTTGAGTTGTTCATAGAATCTTGGGCCCTAAGCTCACAACCTGAAGTCTTTCATGTTATTGATAACCTTGAGCTGTTCATAGCATCTCGAGCCCTGAGCTTACAACCCAGAGTCGTTCATGTCAACCATAGCCCAAAATTGTTCATAGCATCTAAAGCCTTGAGCTCACGACCCAAAGTGGGTAATGTCAGTGACAGCCCTGAGCGGTTCATAGCATTTAAAGCCCAAAGCTTACAACCCAAATTCGTTCATGCCACCCACAACCCAAATCTATTCATAGCATTTAGAGCCCTAAGCTTAAGGACTAGAGTGGTGCATGTCATCCACAACATTGAGCTGTTCATGACATCTAGAGCCTTGAGCTCATGACCTAGAGTCGTTCAAGTCAACCACTGCCTAGAGCTGTTCATCGCATCTAGAGCCCTGACCTCATGACCCAAAGTAGCTCATGTCATCCATAGCCTTGATCTTTTCCTAGCATCTATAGCCTTGAGCTAATGACCTAGAGTCGTTCTCGTCAACCACAACCCAAAGTTATTCATAGCATCTAAAACCCTAAGCTCACGACTAACAGAAGCTCATGTCATCCACAAACCTTAGTTGTTCATAGCATTTAAAGACATGAGATCACGACTTAGAGTAGCTCTTGTCATCCAAAGCCTCAAGCTGTTCATAGGGCTATGAGCTTTGAGCTCATGACCCATAGTCTTTCATATCATCGATAGCCCTGAGCTGATTATAGCATGAAGAGCAATGAGCACATGACCCATAGTCGTTCATGTCAACCACAACCTATAGCTGTTATAGATCCTGAGCTCATGACTCAGAGTTATTCACGTTATCCACAGCTCTGAGTTGCTCATGCAATCTAAAGTCCTAAGCTTATGACCCGAAGTCTTTCATGTCATTGACAACCCTAAGTTGTTCGTAACATCTAAATCTCTAAGGTAATGACCCAGAGTCGTTCATGTCAACCACAACCCAGAGTCATTATAGCATCTAGAGTCGTGAGCTCAAGACCAGGAGTGGCTCAAGTCATCCACAACCTTGAGCCGTTCATAGCATCTGGAGCTTTGAGCTTACGACCCATAGTCTTTCATGTGAACCCCAACCCACCATTGTTCATTGAATCTAGGGCTCTGAGCTCACAACCCGGTGTCTTTCATATCATTCACAACACTAAGTTGTTAATAGAATCTAGGCCCTTAATCTCACAACCTAAAGTCTTTCATGTTGTAGATAGACTTGAGTTGTTCATAGAATCTAGAGTCTTGAGCTCACTACCTAGAGTCTTTCATGTTATCCATAGCCTTGATCTATTCATAGCATCTAGATCCCTAAGCTCACAACTTAGAGTTTTTCATGTCAACCACAACTTAGAGGTGTTCATAGCATCTAAAGCCCTCAGGTCATGACCAAAAAAGGCTCATGTCATTAATAGCTCTGAGTTGTGCATACCATCTAAAGCCCTTAGCTCATGACCTAGGGTTGTTCATGTCAACCATAGCCCAGAGCTATTCATAGCATTTAGAGCCTTGAGCTCAAGACCCAAAGTGACTCATGTCATCCACAACCTTGAGCTGTTCACAACATCTATAGCTTTTAGCTCACGACCCAGTGTTTTTCATGTCAAGTGCAATCCAAAGTTGTTCGTTGCATCTAGGGCCATGTGCTCCCAACCTAGTCATTGATATCAACCAAAACAGTAAGTTGTTCATAGAATCTAGACCCTTGAGCTCATGAGCTAGAGTCTTTCATGCCATCATTAGCCTTGACCTATTCATAGAATCTAGAGCCTTGAGCTCACGACCCAGAGTAGTTCATGTCAACCACAACCCAGAGCTATTAAGAGCATCTAAAGCCCTGAGTTCGTGACATAGAGTCCTTTATTTCATTAACAGCTTTGAGCTACTCTTAGCATCTCAAGGCCTGTGCTCACAACCCCAAGTCGTTCATGCTAACCATAACCCAAAGCTATTCATATTATCTAAAGCCCTGAGCTCACGACCTAGAGTCTTATAAGTCAACCACAATCTAGAACTTTTCATTGCATCCAGGGTCTTGAGTTGATGACCCAGAGTTGTTCATATCATCCATTGCCTTGAGATGTTCATAGCATCTAAACCCTTGAGCTCACGACCAGGAGTCGTTCATGTCAACCACATCCCAAAGTTGTTCATAGCATCTAGATCCTTGATCTCATGACCTAAAGGAGCTCATGTCATCCATAGCCTTGAGCTGTTCATAGCATTTAGAGCCCTGAGATCATCATCCAAAGTAGTTCATGTCATCCACAGCCTTTACCTATTCATAGCATTAAGAGCCCGAAACTCACGACCCTAAGTCTTTCGTGTCATCAACAACCTTGAGTTGTTCATAGTATCAAGAGCCCTAAGATCATGATCAAGAATTGTTCATGTCTACCATAACCCAAAGTTGTTCATAGCATCTAGTACCTTGAGTTGACAAAACAGAGTAACTCATGTCATTTAGTGCCCTAAGCTGTTGACAACATTTGGAGCACTGAGCTCCTGACCCGAAGTCAGTCATGTCAACCTAGAGTTGTTCATAGCATCTAGAACCTTGAGTTGAAGACCTAGAGTGGCTCATCTCATCCACAGACCTAAGTTGTTCATAACATCTAGAGCCTTGAGTTCATGAACCAAGGTCCTTTGTGTCAACAAAAACCTATAGTTGTTCATTCAATCTAAGGCCCTAAGTTCACGGCCTAGAGTTGTTCATGTCATTCACTGTCCTGCACTATTCATAGCATCTAGAGCCCTGAGTTCATGACCCGGAGTGTTTCCTATCATCGATAGCCCTGAGTTGTTCATAGCTTCTAGAGCCCTAAGCTCGCAACCCAAAGTCATTCATCTCAACCACAACCCAGAGTTGTTCGTAGCATCTAAAACCCTGAGCTCATGCCTAAGAGTGGCTCATGTCATTGACGACCCTGAGTTGTGCATAGAATCTAAAGTTAGGAGCTGAGAACCTAAAGTCATTCATGTCAACCATAGGCCTGAGTTGTTCATAGTATCTACAGTTCTGAGCTCAAGACCCAGAGTGACTTATGTATTCCACATTCTTGAGCCATTCATAGAATTTAGAGCCTTATGTTCATGACCCAAAATCTTTCATGTGAACCACAACCAAGAGTTGTTAATAGCATCCAGAGCCTTGAGTTCTTGACCTAGAGTTGTTCATGTAAGCCATAGTCTAGACCTACTCATAGTAACTAGAACCCTAAGCTCACGACCAAGAGTAGCCCATGTTATCCATAGCCTAGAGTTGTTCATAGCATCAGTCTTGAGTTCATGACTCAAAGTAGCTGATGGCATCCACAACCCTAAGCTCTTCATAGCATCTTGAGCCTTGAGCTCATGACTCGAATTCTTTCATGTCATCGACAACCTTGAGCTATTCATAGTATCAAGAGTTCTAAGCACATGATATAAAGTTTTTTATTTCAACCTTTGACCAAACCTCTTAATAACATCTAAAGCCCTGAGCTCACGACCTAGACTATCTTATGTCTTCGACTACCCTGAGTTGTTTATAGCATCTAAATCCCTAAGATCACAACTTAAAGTCGTTCAGGTTAACCACAACCTTAAGATGTTCTTGGTATCCACAACCTTAAGCTATTCATACCATCTAGACACTTAAGCTCATGACCTGGATTCTTTCGTGTCATCAATAGCCCTGAGTTGTTGATAGCATCTAGAGTCCTGAGCTCATGACCCGAAGTCATTCAAGTCAACCATAGCCAAGAGTTCTTCATAGCATCTAGAGCCCAAGCTTATGACCCAATGTTACTCAAGTCATCAACAACCCTAAGCTTTTCATAGCATTTAAGGCTTTAAGCTAATGACCTAAAGTCGTTCATATCAACCACGAATTTAAGTTATGCATAGTATCTAGAGCCCTGAGTGGACAACCTAGAGTAGTACATGTCATCCATAGCCCTGAGTTGTTCATAGGATCTAAATCCTTGAGATCCTAACTCGAAGTCGTTCATGTCAACCATAGCCCTAAGCCGTTCATAGTATATAGAGCCCTAAGCTCACAGCCCCGAGTCATTCATGTTGTCTGAAACCCTAAGCTGTCCATAGCATCTAGAGCCTTCAGCTCATGACCCAGAGTCTTTCATGTCATCAACAACCATGAGTTGTACATGGTATCTATAGCCCTAAACTCACAACCAAAGTCATTCATATGAACCATAGCTTAGGGCTATTGATTGCATCTAGAGCCCTAAGCTCATGATGTAGAGTTCCTCATGTCTTTCATGGCCCTTAGTTGTTCATAGCGTCTGAAGACCTGAGATCAAGACCTAAAGTTTTACATGTCATTCACAACCTAAAGCAGTTCATAACATCTAGAGCCTTGAGCTCATGACTCGAAGTCGTTCATGTCATCCATAGCCTTGAGTTGTTCATAGTATCTAGAGACTTGAACTCACGACCTAGAGATTTTCATGTCATCCACAGCCTTAAGTTACTCATAGCATCTAGAGCCTTGAGCTCATGACTTAGATTCATTCATGTCAACCACAACCCTAAGCTGTTAATAGCATCCTATGCCTCGAGCTCACGACCCATAGTCATTCATGTCAACCACAGCCCAACGTTGTTCACATGATTCAGCGCCATGAGCTCACCACCCAGAGTAGCCCATATTATCTAGAGCCCTGAGTTGTTCTTAGCATTTAAAGCCCTAAGCTCTCGATCTAGGGTCGTTCATGTCAACCATAGCCTAGAGTTGTTCATAGCATCTAGAGCCTTATTCTCACGAGCTAGAGTGGTTCATGTGATCAACAACCCTAAGTTGTTCATAGCATATAGAGCCTTGATCTCACGACCTATAGAAGCTCATGTCTTTGATCACCTTGAGTTGTTCATAGTATCTAATGCCCCGAGCTAACGACCTAGAGACATTCATGTCAACCACATCCTTGAGATGTTCATAATATTTATAGCTCACGACCTTGAGTAGTACATGTAATCTACAACCTTGAGATGTTCATAGCATCTAGGCCCCTGAGCTCATGACCTAAAGTCTTTCATGGCATAGAAAACCCTTAGTTGTTCATAACATCTAAGGCCCTCAGGTCATGACCCAAAGTCATTCATGTGAACTACAACCCTGAGTTGTGCATAGTATTTAGAGCCCTGAACTCATGACCCAAAGTCATTCATGTAAACCATACCTTAGAGTTGTACATAGAACTTAGAGCCCTGAGCTCACCACCAAGAGTAGCTCATGTCATCCATGACCCTAAGTTATTCATAGCATTTAAAGCCCTGAGCTCAAGACCCAAAGTCGTTTATGTCAACCATAGCCTTGAGTTGCTCATAGTATCTAGAGCCTTAAGCTCACGACTCTGAGTTGTTCATGTCATCCATAACCCTAAGTTGTTCACCGCATCTAGAACCCTTAGCTTAGGACCTAGAGTCTTTGGTGTCATCAACAACCTTGAGTTATACATATTATCTAGGGCCCTAAGTTAATGACCCAGAGTCATTCATGTCCACCATAGCCCAAAGTTGTTCATTCCATCTAAATCCCTAAGCTCATGACCCAGAGTAGCTCATGTAATCCACAACCCTGAGTTGTTCATAGAATCTAGATCCCTATGATCACGACCCTGAGTCGTTCATGTCAACCACATCAGAGAGTTTTTCATAGCATCTAGAGCCTGAGCTCACATTCCAGAGTAACTCAACTCATCCATAGCCTTGAGCCGCTCATAACATGTAGAAGCCTGAGCTCTCAACCTGGAGTCATTCATATCAACCATAGCTCTAAGTTGTTCATAGTATCATTAGCCCTAAGGTCACGACTTGGAGTCATTCATGTTTACCATAACCCATAGTTGTTCATTGCATTTAGAGCCCTAAGCTCACGACCCAGATTTGCTCATGTCATCCATAACCCTGAGCTATTCATAATATCTTAAACCTTGAGGTCACAGGATCTTGAGTCGTTCATATGATCCATAACTCAAAGTTGCTCATAGCATTTAAAGCCCTAAGCTCATGACCCAAAGTCGTTCATGTCAACCCTAACCTTAAGGTGTTCATAGTATCTTGAGCTGTGAGCTCACGATCCAGATTCGTTCATGTTATCCATAGCCTTGAGCTCATGACACAAAGTCATTCATATCATCCAATAGCCATAAGCAACTCATAGCATCTAGAGGCTTGAGCTCATAGGATCCTGAGTAATTCATATCATCCACAATGCTGAGTTGTTCAAAGCATCCATACCCTTAAGCTCACGACCTAGAGTGGTACATATCATTCACAGGCTTGAGTTGTTCATAGCATCTGGAGCCCTAAGCACACGACTTGGAGTTGTTCATGTCATCAATAGCCCTGAGTTATTCATAACATTTAGGCCCCTAAGCCCATGACCTGAAGTCATTCATTTCATCATAATCCTTAGGCTATTCATAACATCTAATGTTGTGAGGTCACGACCCAAAATCGTTATGTTATCCACAACCCTGAGCTATTCATAGAAATTAAAGACATAAGCTCATAACCGAGAATTATTCATAATATCCATAGCTCTAAGTTGTTTATAGTATATTGTGGCCCGAGCTCACGAGATCTTGAGTCATTCATATCATTTACAACTCTGAGTTGCTCATAGCATCCAGAGCCTTGAGCTCATGACTCGAAGTCATTCATGTCAACCACAACCTTGAGCTGTTCATAGTATCTTGAGTTGTGAGCTCATAACTCAAAGTCATTCATGTCATCCACCACCCTTAGCTCATTACATAGAATCATTCATATCATCCATAGCCTTAAGTTGCTCATAGCATCTAAAGGCCTTAGCTCACTGGATATCAAGTCATTCATATCATTCATAATGCTTAGTTGTTCAAAGCATCCATAACCTTAAGCTCATGACCCGGAATGACACATATCATCCATAGCCTTGAGTTGCTTATATCATTTAAAGCCCTAAACACACAACCCAGAGTCGTTCATGTCATCAATAGGCCTAAGCTATTCATAGCATTTAGACCCCTAAGCCAACAACCCAAAATCATTCATGTCATCTATAGCCCTAAGATTTTCATAAAATCTAAAGCCCTGAGATCACGACCCAGAGTCATTCATGTCATCTATAACCCTGACTTTTCATAGCATCTGAAGCCTTGAGCTCATGACCCAAAGTCATTCATGTCCACCACAACCCTGAGTTGTTACAACATGTAGAGCCTATAGCACACCACTCAGAGTTGGTCATGTCATCGATAGCCCTGAACTATTCATAGCATCTAGAGCCCTAAACTCCTAACCCGAAGTAGTTCATGTCATCCACAACCTTGAGTTCTTCATAGCATCTAGTGCCCTAAGCTCACAACTGAAAGTCGTTCATGTAATCCACAACCTTGAGTTGTTCATAGCATTTAGAGTCTTGAGCTCATGACCCAAAGTTGTTGATGTCCACCATAGCCTTGATTTGTTCATAGCATTTAAAACCCTAAGCAAACGACCTTGAGTCATTCATGTCATCAACAACCCTAAGTTGTTCATAGCATCTAGAGCCCTAAGCCAATGACCCAAAGTTGTTCACGTCATACATAGCCATAAGTTGTTCATAGCATCTTGAGCCTTAAACTCATGATCTAAAGTCGTTCATGTCATCCATAGCTCTGAGCTATTTATAGCAATTAGAGTCATAAGCTCATGACCAAGAATCATTAATATCATCCTTAGCCATGAATTGTTCATAGCATCTTGAGGCTTGAGCTCACAACATCCTGAGTTATTCATATCATCCATAGCTTTGAGCTGCTCATAGCATCTAGAGCCTTAAGTTCACAACCTCGAGTCATTCATGTCAACCATAGTCTTGAGCTGTTCATAGTATCTAGAACCGTGAGCTCATGACCCAAAGTCATTCATGTCATCCACAACACTCAGCTCATGATACAAAATCATTCATATCATCCACCACCCTGAGCTGCTCATAGCATATAAAGGCCTGAGCTCACGAGATACCAAGTCATTCATATCATTCGTAATGTTGAGTTGTTCAAATCATCGACAACCTTGAGCTCATGACTCAGAGTAGCATATATAATCCAAAACCTTGACTTGCTCATAGCATCTAAAGCCCTAAGCTCATGACCTAAAGTCATTCATGTCAACCACAACCCTTAGCTATTCATAGTATCTAGAGCCCTAAGCTCATGATAAAGAGTCATTCATGTCATCCACAGCCTTGTTTTATTCATAGGTACTGGAGCCTTAAGCTCATGACACAGAGTCGTTCATGTCATCCAAAGCCGTGAACTATTCATAGCATCTCAAGCCTTAAGCTCACAACCTGGAGACATTCATGTCCATCATGGCCCTGAGTTGTTCATAGTATCTGGATTCTAAGCACACGACCCGAAGTTGTTCATGTCACCCATAACCATGAGTTGTTCATAGCATATCAAGCCCTAAGCTCACGACCTGAATTTGTTCATGTCATCCACAACCCTAAGTTGTTCATAGCATCTAGAACCTTGAGCTCACAACCTAGAGTCATTCATGACAATGATAGGCCTTTGTTGTTCAAAGCATTTTAGAGGCATGGTCTCATGACCAAGAATTGTTTATATCATCCACACCCCTGAGTTATTTATAGAATCTAGAGGTCTGAGCTTATGAGATCCCAAGTTGTTCATATCATCTGCAACCTTGAGTTGTTCATAGCATCCAAAGCCTTGAGCTAACGACCCAAAGTAACTCATGTCATCTAAATCCTTGAGTTATTCATAGCATCTAGAGTACTGAGGTCAGATCCCAAAGTCATTCATGTGATCGACAACCCTATGCTATTCATAGCATCTAAAGCCCTGAGTTCATGACTTTAAGTCGTTCATGTTATCCATATACCTAAGTAGTTCATAGCATTTAGACCCATAGGTTCATGACCAAGAATCATTCATATCATCCACAACCCTAAGTTGTTTATAGTATCTAGAGGACTGAGCTCACATGATTCCAAGCCGTTCATATCATCCACAAAGCTGAGCATTTCAAAGGATCCATAACTTGAGCTCACAATCTAGAGTAGCTCATATGATCCACAACCTAGAGTTGTTCATAGCATCTAGAGCCTAGAGCTCACAAACCAGAGTCGTTCATGTCAACCATAGCCCTAAGTTGTATGTTGCATCTATAGCCCTGAGCTTATGACCCAAAGTTGTTCATGTCATCCACATACCTAAGTTGTTAAAAACATTTAGAGTCATGAGTTGTTCATAACATTTAGAGCCTTGAGCTCACGACTCAGAGTCATTCATGTTCACCATAGCCTTGAGTTGTTCATATCATCCTTAACCCTGAGGTGTTTATAGGATCTTGAGGCCTGATGTCATAGGATCTCGAGTCATTCATAACATCCACAACTCTGATTTTTTCGTAGCATCTAGAGCTCTAAGCTCATGACTCGAAGTGGTTAATGTCAACGATAACCTTGAGTTGTTCATAGTATCTAGAGTTGTGAGCTCATGACTTGAAGTTGTTCATGTGATGCACAACCTTGAGCTCATGACACAAAATCGTTCATATCATCTACATCCCTGAGCTGCTTATATCATCTAGAGACTTGAGCTCATGGGATCCTAAGTCATTCATATCACCCACAATGTTGAACTATTCAAAGCATCCATAGCCTTGAGCTCATGACCTAGAGTAACATATATCATCCACAACCTTGAGCTGTTCACAACATCTAGAGCCTTGAGATCACTACCTAGAGTAATTCATGTCAACCACAACCTTGAGTTGTTCATAGTATTTAGAGCCTTGAGCTCATGACCTTGAGTCATTCAAGTAATCCATTATAACATTTAAAGCCCTGGGCTCACGACCAAGAATCATTCATATCATCCACACCCTTGAGTTGTTCATGTCATCTAGAGGCTTGAGCTTACAAGATCCCAAGTCATTCATATCATCCGCAACCTTAAGTTGTTCATAACATCCAGAGACTTGAGTTAATTGATGGGAAAACCCCAGATCTTTCCATTTCCAAAGTCTGGATTAGGTTAGGAATATGCATAACTATCCTAGGCTTTTTCTAAATTCTATGCACAGTGAAAAAATAACATTTTTATAATTTAAAAGGATTTAGAAAGTGCTAACAAAAACCATTCCTTGAATTCAAATGTTCCTAAATCAGATCCGCTTGGTGAATATGAAGATCGAAATCGTAGAAGTCTCATAAACCCGAAGTCTTCCACTCAATGACTCGAACCTTGATCTTAGCACACTTTCGGGAAGAGGAAAAGAGGGTGGAGGCTATGGCTCTCTACCTCTCTGGGTGGTGGAAGACAAAATCTCTGGATTCCCTAACCCTTAAGGGGTATTTATAGGGTTCTTAAGTGAGCTTAAGTGACGTGAGCCCACATGGGCTTAGGTGACTTAATCTAACCCAAAATGGGTTATAATTGATTAATTAACCTAATAAGGCCTACTAATTAATCACTTAATCCAATCAAGAGACCTTGTTCACTTACCCCTATGCAACCTTGCATAATTACCAAAATGCCCTTATGCACAAAAGTGAACTTAGAGCCAATTCGACCCTCATAACCCATGCCAACAAGATATATGAGTTTAAGGCGAGGACCATTGGGACCCATAGGAATACTGGCTCCCTTAGAATCCAATTCTAAAGTTGATTTAACATCCCACTATAGAGAATCAACTGAACTCTAGTATCCTATGTAAATAATAACGAGACACCAAGTGCTCGGGTTCGTGACCTAGTATCCATTGTGTTCAATCTTCCTATGAACTAGTGTTTGTAGTTTAACAAGGTGAAAGCTACTAGTCTTTTAAGAATACCTCTACCATCCTTGAGTTACAAATCCTTCTATTATGTGTTCAATTGAAATATCTTAGCTTTTAAAGAGGTTACGTCAAGTTCCACTTAAGGAACTACTATGGCCATAGTTTCCATGAATACACCTCCTTAGGATCACTCAATAGGACACTCTATCTCAATCCAAAGAGATATCATGGTGCCTTTATTGAGAATACCTATTGCTACTGGCTTTCATTAACAATGACCCAATCTATAGGGAATATATGATTAGCTTATGATCTCACCCATAGGTCAAAGCACAACTAACTTTAGCACAAGCTCAATATTCTCTCAAGGTTGATGTCATCCATCCATGAACTGTTCATAGCATTTGTAGCCCTTAACTCACAATCCAAATTCATTCATGTCAACTAAAGCCTTGAGCTGTTCTTAACATCTAAAGCCTAGTGCTCATGATCTTGAGCCATTCATGTCATCCACAACCTTAAGTTGTTCATAGAGCTCATGACTTGGAGTTGTTCATGTTTCCACAACCTTGAGCTATTCATAACAACTAGAGGCTTGAGCTTATGGGATCCCAAATCGTTCATATCATCCACAACTTTGAGTTGTTCATATCATCTAGAGCTCTGAGCTCACAACATGATGTCATTTATGTCATCCACATCCCTGAACTGTTCATAGCATCTAGAGCCTTGAACTCATGACTCAAAGTCATTCAGGTCATCCACAACCTTAAGTTGTTCCTAACATCCAGAGCCTTAAGCTCACGACCTTTAGACGTTCATGTCATCTATAGTCAAGAGTTGTTCATAGCATCTAGAGCCCTAAGCTCACGACCTTAAGTCATTCATGTCATCCATAACCCTGAGTTGTTCATAACATTTGGAGCCTTTTCCTCACGGCCAAGAATCATTCATATCACCCGAAGCGCTAAGTTGTTCATCCCATCTAAAGGTCTGAGCTCATGGGATTCCTAATGGTTCATATCATCCATAACTTTGAGTTGTTCATAGCATCTAACGACCTGAGCTCACCACACAGAGTCATTCATGTCATCTACATCCCTAAATTGTTCATAGCATTTGTAGCCCTTAACTCATGACCTAGAGGTGTTCATGTCGACCATAGCCTTGAGTTGTTCATAGCATCTAAAGCGTTGAGCTCATGACCTAGAATTGTTCATGCCATCCAGAGCTTTGAGCTATTCTAAACATCCAGAGCCCAAAGCTCAAGATCTTGAGTCATTCATGTAATCCACAACATTAAGTTGTTGATAAAGCTCACAACTTAGAGTCGTTCATGTTTCCACAACCTTGTGCTATTCTTAGCATTTAGAGCCCTAAGCTCACAACTGAGAGTTGTTCATGTAAACCACAACCCTAAGTTGTTCATAGCATCTAGAGCCCTAAGATCACGACCCAGAATCATTCATGTCATTCACAACCTTGAGTTATTCATTGCATTTAGATTCCTGAGCTCGTAACTCAGAGTTGTTCATGTCAACCATTACCCTGCGCTATTCATAGCATTTAGAACCCAGTGCTCAGGACTCAGAGTTATTCATGTCATCCACAACCCTGAGTTGTTCGTAACATTTAGACTCATAGGCTCACGACCAAGAATTGTTTGTATCATCCTTAACCCTATGTTGTTCGTAGCATTTAAAGGCCTTGGCTTGCAAGATCCCGAGTCGTTCATATCATCCAAAACTCTGAGTTGTTCATAGCATTTAGAGCTCTGAGCTCACGACTTGGAGTCATTCAAATAAACTTTAACCCTGAGTTGTTAATAGCATATAAAGCCCTAAACTCAGGACCCAAAGTCGTTCATGTGAACCACTAACCTAAGTTGTTCATAACATCTAGATCCCTGAGGTCATTACCAGGAGTCATTCATGTCCACTACAACTTGGAGCTTTTCACAGTATCTAGAGGCATGTGCTCAATATATGAAGTCATTGATGTCAACCATAACCACGAGTTTTTCATAGCACTTAGAGCCCTGAGCTCACAACCTAGAGTCATTTATGTCATCCATAACTCAGAGCTTTTCATGGCATCTAAATCCCTAAGCTGACGATCTGGAGTAATTCATGTCAACTAGAGTCCTAAGTTGTTGATAGCATTTAGAATCATAGGCTCATGACAAAGAATAATTCATATCAATCATAGCCCTTCGTTGTTCATAGCATCTAAATGCCTAAGCTCATAAGATCTCAAGTCATTAATATCATCCACAACTCTCAATTGTTCATAGCATCTAGAGACCTGAGCTTACAACCCAAAGTCATTCATGTCAACAACCACCATGATCTTTTTATAGTATAGAGAGCCCTAAGCTCACGACCCAGAGTTCTTCATGTCAACCACAACCCTGAGTTGTTCATACTATTTAGAGCCTTGAGCTCATAACCTAGAGTCATTCATGTCCTCCATACCCGGGAGCTTTTCATAACATCTAGAGTCCTAAGATCATGACTCAGAATTGTTCACGCCAATGAAAACTCTGAGCTATGCATAACATATAGTTGCCTAAGCTAATGAGTTGGAGTTATTCATGTCATCCATAGTCCTGACCTGTTCATAGCATTTAGGCTCACAGGCTCATGACCATGAATCATTTGTATCATTCTTAGCCTTGAGTTGCTCATAGCATATAGAGGCCTGAGCTCATAGGATCCATAATCATTCATATCATCCATAACTTTGAGTTGTTCATAGCATCTAGAGCCTTAAGCTCACAACCAGATTCATTTTTTTCAACCACAACCCTGAGTTGTGCATTGATTACTACTCAAAAAGTGCTATTTTATAGCTTGTAATTAACTCTTTTAAACACTTTTGAGTAGTAGTTATTACCTTTTAACTTAATTGGCATGTTAAGGACCCTTGCAATCGTTTCTAATCAAATTTGGTTAAGTTTTGGTGTTTTTTGATAGCTTTTTGATCACCAAAGCAATCTAAGATTGAGGGAGAGCTTTGTATAGTCCATGGCAAAGCAAATGGAAGCTCATTTACATGAAGAATCCAAGCTTTGGAGCTTCGTAGTTCTTTGCCAAAGCCAATCAAGAATGCGAGGAAAAAGAGAGGAATCTAACATGAAATTCAAGAGGGCAGCATCTGTAGGACACATTTTGATCACTTCCTAGAGTCCATACTATATATTGTTTTGAGGCTCGGGAAGTCAGGAGTCCAACTCTTTAAACAGTGTATAAATCGGAGTTGAAACGAAGAAGTTATGGCCATTAGAAGACAACTGCACCAAGTTGAGTGAAAATTTCGCAGCTGCGAAATCAACTTGCGAAAATTTTGAAAGTTGTTTCGCAGCTGCCAAACCACTTGCAGGCACATGTATGCCACTTCACAATTCAAATCCCATTTTTGCACCATGCGAAATCAACCTTTTCTTGCGAAATGGACACTTTCAACTTGCGAAATCCATCTGTGTAATCTCAGATATTTGCTACCGACTAAGTTAGATTTTTTCTCAAGATATTTTGTGTAAATTTATATTTTCTCCTTGTAATCAACTAAAGATATTATTGGGATATTTCTTTAGAAAATATCTTCTATATATATATATATATATCTCTAAACCAATATATATATGTAATCGACGAGGAGGAAGACGATCATAGTAAGAAATATATCTACAGAGCACTTGCTCTGCTTTTCCTTCACATTTTTGTTTTCTCGTTATTTTTATTTCTAGCCAAACAAACTCTGAGGATGTTTCCTCAGATGATGAGTGGATAAGCTTTTTGTCTCTTGGATTGAAGAAAGCCAAGTAAGGTTCCGAATGCAAAATTGGAAGTTTTGTTGTTTCTGTTTTTAATGAAGAGAAAGTGTGACCCGTTAATGGTTTTTATGTTTTTAGTTAACTTAAAAGGCCTTAAAATCACATGGGCCAACACTTGGTAAGGCAAGTGGACTCTGTATATTGAGTTACACTAGTTTATCTCTTGCGAGCCTTTGGTACGTGGTTTAAAGGTAGGATTATCTAGAATAGCCAACACTTGGTAAGCTTTTGGACTCTCAGGAGACATCCATTAGTTATCTCTTGCGAGCTTTTGACGAGTAATCCAAGGTTAAGGATCACCTTGAATGGCCAATACTAGGTGAAAGGTATGAACCATTGCAAGATGCATTAGTGAGAGGGATTTAGTGTTTGAACCCATTAAAGGGAAGCATCTGTACCACACTGGTTCGGGAAATAACTATATGTTAAATCCCCAATGCGAGAAAAAGATTCAAGTGACCGAAACTCCCTTTTTGTATGACGAACCTGAGCCTAGTGATCTAAAACTCCAAGAAGTACTTTTCTTTGTAATTAAAATCAGTTACTATTTTTGGTTAGCTTAAAACCAACCCTTTTTCAACCAAAGATTATGTTTTGTTTTAAAGCTAACCTTGAAATGAAAAAACACCAATTCAGCTTTGAATTAATATCAATTGTGAAGTGAAAACCCATCCTAGTGAACGATCCTAGAGCCACTATGCTATGCTAGCTGAGGCTATCCTAGTACATGGTGAAATAGGCTATAAATTTTGTTGATTACTCCTGTATGAGGACCGAAATCAAGGTACACCAGTTGATTGAGCACCAATCAACAGGACATACACCAGCTGGGCACGAAATCATGCATAGTATCAGGAGCCTTGACCTTACGACCTAGAGTCATTCATGTTAATCATAGCCTTAAGCTATTCATGGAATCTAGAGCCTTGAGCTCACCACCCGGAGTCATTTATGTCCTTCATAGCTTGGAGCTTTTCATTGCATCTAGAGCCTTGAGCTCATGACCTAGAGTTGTTCTTGTCAACCACAACCTTGTGATGTTCATGGCATCTAGAGCCTTGAGTCCACGACCCAGAGTCATTCATGTCATCCATAACCCTTAACACGTGATGCAGAATCGTTCATCTAATCCAAAACCTTGAGCTTTGCATAACATCTAGAGGCTTGAGCTCAAGAGATCTCAAGTTGTTCATATCATCCATAATATTGAGTTGTTCATAAAATCCCTAGCCCTAAACTCACGAGTTAGAGATCATGGGATATTGAGTCATTCATATCATCCACAACTATGAGCTATTCATAGCAACTAGAGCATTAAGCTCACGACCCGACGTTGTTCATGTTATCCACAACTGTGAGCTATTCATAGTATATAGGGTCCTGAGCTCATGGGATCCCGAGTCATTCATATCATATATAATGTTGAGTTGTTCATAGCATCTTAAGCCCTGAGCTCACTACTTGGAGTAGCTCATGTCATCCATAGCCCTAAGTTACTCATAGAATCTAGAGCCTTGAGCTCACATGTAGGAGTCGTTCACGTGAACCACAGTCATGAGTTATTCATAGTACCTAGAGCCTTGAGCTCACAACCCTAAGTTGATTATGTCATGCACACCCCTAAGTTGTTCATAGAATCTAGAACCCTCATCTCATGACCCAAAGTCATTCATGTTAACCACAACCATGAGTAGTTCATGGCATCTAAAGCGCTTAGTGCATGACCAGGATTCGTGCATGTCAACCACTACTGATTCGTCCCCAATTGGTGTACCTTTGATTCAGTCCTCAGATGGGAGTTATCAACAAAATTTATAAACCTAATTCACCATATACTAGGGTAGCATAGCATAGTGGTGTAGACCCTCAATTTTGTCCCTTTAACACGTCTTTAAGTTCGTTTTCAGTGCTCCACAGTAGTTCCTTGGTGGCCCAGTACTACTCACCACTTACCTTTTTCTGAGTCACCTTGGAGACTTTGGTTGAGGGATTGTTTGATCCCTTATTGTGACCCTTGGCAGCCCTAACTTAGACTTAGGCTTTTCTTGTTTTTTTTAGGATAGCTTTTAGATACACTTGGCCCATTAGGCACCACCCTAGGCCCACTTAGTGTCATCATAGGCATGTTTAGGCACACTTGGCCCATTTGGACATTTTTAGTGTGACTTGTATGACTTGCATGGTTACATAGCTTTTGGGCTCGACTTTTGTTTATTGGTTTATTTTTATTTTATTTTATTTTATTTTATTTTATTTTATTTTATTTTTAGTTTTAGTTTTATGATTATCATTCACTTTTTATTGGTTATCTTCCTCTTTATATTATTTTCCTTAACTTATTTATTTATTTATTTTATTTATTTATTTATTTTTTACCGTCTCCTAATTTATTTACTTGCTTATCTATTCATTCAATTATTTAACTTCAAGAATTTCATGTTTTTGCAAGGAAACTTACCATTGGAGTTTAAGGAAGGTGGGACTCTCCTTGGAAGGTTTTGGAGGGGAATTCGAAATTGGGAAGATTGCTTTTGATGGAAAGATTTAAAAAAAAAAAAAAAGAGAAGAAGAAAGGAGAGAGGAGAATTTTCCTTTTTGGAAACAAATTTAGGTCATGGAGGGTGATACATATATAGGAGCTCTTTGGGGATTGTGGGAGGAGATTCTTTTTTTTGGGAGGACACGCATAGAGAGGGGGTTGGACAAGGAGAGGTTTTTGGGGAGAGCAGATTTTTTAGTCGAGAGAAAGGTGCAGCAGCCGGAAACCAAGCAATTAGAGAGAATATTGTGCAGGTTTATTTTGGGATTTTTGCTATATCACCATCTAGTTTTAATATCCCCTGACCTGGTTTTCTAAAAATTCATTCTTGTTGTTTGGTGTGGACGCAAAGGGCCACAATTTGATTTGTTAAGACTGATTTGCTTGCATACTTATGCTATTCTAATCTTCCTTTTAATGTATTTTAGTTCCATCTGAAAGTAATCTGGATATAGGTTTACTTTGGAATTTGATGCTGGGGGCCTCGTCCCCGTTTGTGTTCCAATCTCACTTTGAAATACCCACCTTTTGTCTTCTTTTCTCCTGTTTTCTTTTCTTTTCTTTTCTTTCTTGGTCTCTTTCTTTTGTTTCTTCTGTGCTTTTGTATCTATGTTTCTTTATTTTCTTTACCTTGGGGTTCCCGGATATAGAGACTATGACAACAAGAGTATTTTATGAAAGGTGAAAACTTTGTAATGGCTATGCAGAATGTGGGCTGTTTGTGGGGTTTTGGCACGTGGTTGCAGTTTGTTGAATCAATTTGGATATTTCTTCTTCAAGACAAGAAAGTTGTTAAATCGGGCCCCGGGTGTGACTTAGTTGGATTCAGAACTTGCTTCTATTTCTGGGTTTCTCTGTTCGTGGTATTCTGGGCTGGAATCCTAGCAGGCTTTTCCTTGTCTCGACAGTGACAATACCTTCAATCAAAACTACTGTCATGGAGGAATAATATTGCAATACCATTAGTATGATCCAAGCCAACAGGATATATAGAGATGTTGAGTTTGTTTTCTGAATGTCTGTTTCGTTTGATGAGGTCCAGTTCAATACGACAACAATGATATGTATTAAGTGCGTGAATGAAAGAAAAGAGCAGATCTGTTGTCTGTGGATAACTCGAGAAGAATGAAATAAAGCTTTGTGGAGGATACAAAGCTGTAGGTGAAAACTGGTGTAGAGGCTTTAGTTGATTTGACTACATTGCTAAAGGAGATTTTTCAACAAAGAAGGAAAGCCTCCAGCAGAATCCTCTGTACACAGTGGCAGAGTCTTATAGAGGAAAATTTGCTGTCATTCTTGGATTAGCAACACTGAAAGCCATAGAAGTAGAAAATTCGAAGCTTAATGATGATGTTGGGTAGAAGTCACAATCTTAATGATGAAGACATCACAATAAAAAAAAGAGAATCTGAAGTTTGGAATCAGGAATGGAGCTACCATTTTGGGTAAACCCGACCCTAGGAGTGGCTACATGTAGTAGTTCAGGTGTATGAGACTTGCTCGAATTTCTGTATGACAGGAAGAGATAAAAACAGAACCTGCTGGAGAGTGTCCAGAAAAGGTTCCACTTTCTTTGATATGCAGGAAATCAGGAAAGTCTTGCTGATTGTGTAGCATCTGGCTGAAGTTTAGCTTCATGAATGTGAAACAAAGATCTACATATGTGATGTGTGAAGAATACTATTTCTTGTCAAGAAGCTTGGTGTCTGCTCACTTCGAAAAGCGTTGCTTACTGAGAGTGCTGATTCGATGAATTTGAGTTTACCCGAAGCTGCTGAAACTTTTGGACAGCATGAAGCTTTAACCACCACACTTAAGCATATTCCTGAAATGTGTGTAGATAGACCTGAGATACTCTTTGGGCTGGTGTAAAATGCGGAGGATGTAAGAGCTTCAGAGGTGATCTTTCTATGAAACTCGGTAGGGGACTTCTTCCGTATTCTCTCCTAAAATGGTAGATTGGTGAGATTCTGTTTCATACTATTTCAATGACTTTGTTTCCAGTCCACAAGATTTTTATGCAATCTCACAGATTGGTCAAAAAAAAAAGGAAGCAATTTTCTGTGGTCACTGATACTGTTTTTATGGGGAGCTCAGCATTCAATACTTTATCCTCTATTCCAAGTTTCCCTTCTGGTAAAAATGCTTCATTTGTGACCAGCAGCGAAGGCAGAAGAAGAGAAGCCCTTAGCAGGCCAAACTGAATTAAAGAGCATCAGAAGAAGACTAGAAAGAAAGGACATCCCCAATTACAACAGCAGAAAATATGAGGGTTTATCAACATCAGCTATTGTTTTGAAGTCTGAGCTTATGTATGCTCCCATGTTGGAGAATGGGTCCGAGTTACAGCCTTCTCTGGATGCATGCTCTGCTTCAGTTCATGAATTTCAGATTCCTCATAAAGCTTTCCTTGGACTGCATTCATATTGCCCCGTTCATTTTGATTCTTTCCATGTCGTACTTGTTGATATAGGCTTACGTATTCCTCTGTTGAGAGCTGGTATTCATGCGCCTTCATCGAAAGTACCCGACAATTTTCGTGTTGTTGTAGACGTTGCTGGAGAGAATCTTGACGGATCAATTCAAGTCTTTAAAGCATTA
The DNA here is from genome assembly GCF_004353265.1 of Vitis riparia. Lineage (NCBI taxonomy): Eukaryota > Viridiplantae > Streptophyta > Magnoliopsida > Vitales > Vitaceae > Vitis > Vitis riparia. Next base: position 14,303,612 of record NC_048431.1, read on the forward strand.
TTTTCTGCCTGTGACAGACTTCTTGAAGAGCTCCAGAAACTTAGCAAAACGATTAATCAGACAATTGATTCAACTGATTTCATTTCCAAACTGAATGATACAAGGATGGTTATGTTCCATATCACTTTGCTAGAATCAAATTGTGCTAGGGAGCTTCACGAAACTACTCAAAGAAGGGCGAAGTGTTTCTGGAGACACTGAACGAGTGTTTGGATCAGATAACGAGTGCTTCATGGGACAGTCCATAATTCATGAAACTATTCTCAATAACTTAGTCTCAAAACATTCCTCTCATTGAATTTCTAACTCTTCCAATAACCGTCAATGGTGAGGATGATAGGTCCATTCATAGAGACAAAATTCTCAAGACCATTAGAAGATCATATTGCTAATGGAGCTATATCCAATTTTTCAGAATAAGGAACTCGGTTAGAAGTTCATGACACTTGTCAGGGATTGAAGTTCTATTCAAACTACTTTCATGACTTAATTTTTCCTAATTTTCTGAAGTAATGCCTATTACTCTACATAATATCTCGGTTTACGAAAAGCTTTACTCAACATCATCTAACACTAGTACTCCATGAAACCGATCAACAATTCTACAAGTCTTCAAGGCTTCCTTGTTATCAATGCTAATGGTTTCCCCGGGATTAAAACTTCATGAACAATGACTTTTTGGATCATCCAAATTTTCCTAGTCATATTCCTAAAGATTCTAATGAAATGGAAAAGGAGGTTTTTTTCCCAGATCAGCTGGTATCTATATCCGAAATGAGACTGCTCGATCAAGTCAGAACGTGCTTGAATTTCTTTGTAAAGCGGACCAACTAAGGGATCAAAGTGCAGCATGCTCAGTTCAGATCTCAGAGAGGAAGCCATTATCTGAAATATCAGAATCAGAAATTTTTATGGTTCTATAGGTCACCTTCAGTGAAATTAGTCCTCTGTTTCTTAAATCAGTTAATTCGCTCAACTCACATACCTCTCCTGATTCGTGCCTAATTAGTGTCTCAGCTAATTCGTGTCCAACTGGTGCTCCTTGATTGAGGGAGTAATCAACAAAATTTATAACCTATTACACCATATACTAGGGTAGCAAAGAAAAAGCTACTATAGCATAGTGGCTCTAGGATCGTTCACTGGGATGGGTTTTCACTTTGCAAATGATATTAATTCAAAGCTGAATTGGTGCCTTTTCATTTCAAGGTTAGCTTTAAAAGAAAACATAAAGATGTTTGAATGAAAAAGGTTCGGTTTTAAACTAACCAAAAATAGTAACTGATTTTACTTACAAAGAAAAGTGTTTCTTGGAGTTTCAGATCACTAGGCTCAGATTCCTCATACAAAAAGGGAGTTCCGGTCACTTGTTTCTTTTCCTTGCATTAGAGAATTAACATATAGTTCCTTCTCCAACCGGTGTTGTACAGATGCTTCCCATTAATGGGTTCAAACACTAAATCCCTCTCACTGATGCACCTTGCAATGGCTCATACCTGTCACCTAGCACTTGCCATTCAAGGTGATCTTTAACCTTGGATTACCTGTCAAAAGCTCGCAAGAGATAAGTAATGGATGTCTCCTTGGAGTCCAAAAGCTTACCAAGTGTTGGCTATTCTAGAAAATCCTACCTTCAAGTCACCTCCCAGAGGCTCGCAAGAGGTAAACTAGTGCATCTCCATGGACGGAGATCACTTGCCTTACCAAGTGTTGGCCCAGGTAATTTAAAGGCATTTTAAGTTTACTAAAAAGATAAAAACCATTAACAGGTCACACTTTCTCTTCATTAAAAACTAAAACAACAAAACTTCCAATTTATGCATGAGAGAGCTTACCTGGCTTTCTTCACTCCAAGAGACAAAGAGCCTAGCCTCTCATCCTCTGAGGAAAAATCATCAGAGTTTGATTGGCTAGAAAGAAAAATAACGAAAAAACAAGAATATATAGAGGAAACAGAGCAAGTGCTCTATTCGTCGATTTCACATATATTATATATCTATATGATGGATCTCCTGGAAAAAGCTCCCCGAGAGTCACCCTGAGAGTCCTCCTGGAACAAGCTCCTCCAAGAGTCCATTTTTTAGTGTTTACAAGAGAGTTTATATAGGAAGGTAATTTACCCTTCCTTGGATACTTCCTAGCTAAGAAATTACACGAGTGGCTGAATACAAGGAGAAAATGGAAATTTATACAAAAATATCTGAAGAAAATATCTAAAAGAGTCAGTCACAAATATTGGGAAACTTCAGGAGAAATTCCACAGCACTGTGCAAAATGGCTGCTAAATCATTTCGCAGCAAAAGGGTGATTTCGCAGCCGTGCAAAATTCTTCCTTCAGCTTGGAGTGATTGGCTTCCAATGGCTGTAACTTCCTCATTTCAGCTCCAAATCGTACACGGTTTGAAGCATTGGATTCTTGACTTCCTGAGCTTTGAAATGGTATATGGAATGTATAAAATGGACTTTGGGAAGTGCTCTAAAAGTGTGAAAGAAGACTGCAGCTGCTGTCCTCTGTTTTTCCTCTCTCCTTGCTTCTCTCCTTTGCTTGGCTTGTCTTAATGATCCAAAAGCTATCAAAACACTAAAACTAGCCACAAATATGATTAGAAGTCATTGCTAGGTCCTTAACATGCCAATTGGAATAAAAATGGAGAACTACTACACAAAAGTGCTTAAAACATAATGAATTAAAGGCGCAAAATAACACTTTTTGCGTAGTAATCATCTCCTGAGATAGAAGATAAGAGTCATGCATGGTTGACATCCGTTCCTCCTATTCGGTCTTTACCTCATTCCTATGAAGTGTCTCAAAGAGAGTCGGGGCATAATGAATTCTTGGGGAAAAGAGCATCCGAGACTGTATGCAAGGCATTTGATGAAGTAGATGGAATAGAACTCACATGGGGTCAAGTGGAAATTAAGGATTTATTACAGTCCTTTCAACAGCTAGAAAGATTATATTCACAAGTTCATTTACTGATGTCACTGAAACACGATACATCATCAAGTTTTGTAACACTTGGGTTGATGATATGAATAGGACTATTAACTTGATTACAGAGTCATTCACTTCCAAGAGCTTGAGACAATATCGGAAGAAGTATCAACATATTGAATTCAAAGTTCCCAATCCGTTTCGAGTCCCACGGATGCCCAAGCCGTCTTTGAAACTCTGACAAGAAGGAGTAGCTTTTCAAACCATCTCCAACAGTACACCTAGTGCTGATAGTTTCTGGTGGATAACAGGGATCATTACAAGGAAATAGGAAGGTGTTGTTGCTGTTTTTTTCTAAGGGAATTGAACCGAATGACACCAGCATGCTATTATTTCCCAAGAGTATCAAAAGAACATGAACTCTTATCGTCTCATCATGAAACAGCCTCCACGCTCTCTATAAAACTCTTAATTGATACAAATCTGGGAACATAGACGTCGTTTGCTATCCGTGATCATTGCCAATGCTCTTATCTTAGCCCAAGATCCATTTGGGAATTATGTTGTGTAATACATATTTGAATTTGAGGGTTCATGGGTAAGAACAGAAATGCTCAACCAATCAGAGGGTTAATATAGGCACCTCTCCATGCAGAAGTACAACATCAATATCATTGAGAAGTACCTGAAATATACTAGGGAAGAGCAGTTTGCTTGTATTATTTGAAGAATTCACAGACCATCCCTAATTAGATCGGATGATGCTGGACCCATATGTTAATTATGTCATTCAAACTACATTAAACCACTCCAAGGAAGACATGGATAGGGAAAATTGGTTACTCCAAAGAAGCTTCGGAAAGTGCAAAAAGAGGGCAGAATGCATTTTGGAGTTCAACGCCAGCACTGCAGTCTCGATCACACCTCAAGACTCCGCTCCATCATAGCAACCTTGCTACAAGCATCTTCTCCCCTACTTGCCTCTTTGATTGGGAATTTATTGTTTTAAATTGAATTTCAAAACCATTGTTCAACTAAACATTCTCAACTTTGAAAAATTCATCTTTAGACCTTCTCTAGGCAATAAAATCCAGATTTCAACACCCTTTTGCTGCCATTTTCCTTTCGGCATGCATTTTCACTATTTTATTTGATTTTCAACTTATTTTCTCGATTTTCTTTCTAAGCACAGATAAACTTCATGGTTCTAAACAATAGGAGTGATTGAATTAATTCGTGCGAAAGTAATATGGACTTTGGTGGGGGGTCCTACATTCTTGATATCTTCACTAATATTGATTTTAAAGATGATTGTTTGGTATTTAATTGATTTTGATTCCTCTTGGAGATATGCTCGAATTTGTTTTATATTTGTTATTGGGCTAACCTTGCTTCCCATAAAGGCGCTTTAGCTTGCTATCCAGGTACGCTCCTTCTCATCTTTTTTTTCGAGAATTCTATGGACACATATGCTATTGGTGACTACATCCATGCATGATGTGATTCTTGGGTGTTTAAATATATATTAGATTTGCCCATATAAGACATATGTTGTGTGATAGATTTCTACACTAACTCTTATGTTTTATGATAGCACTTGAGAAGTCGTTCAGGTACGCACTTCGATTCTTTCTTATGGTTTGTTTTTCTTGTTAGGCATGCAATATTTGAAATCACCTAGCCTACTTAGGTATCCATAATTAACTGATTAATGGCCACACTTCCCTTAACTTTGTTAGTAGAGACCTTTATAGGGCTTAGAGGGGTGCTACCTTTTAAAGGTACCTTCCCAATAGGTAACCTGATCGCCGGATCTAGACTTAGGTTTCCCAAAGACATGCTTTTTCCAAAAAGTGTGGAGTCATTTTTTTAGGGTTTTATTTCTTGTTTTATTTTCCCTTCAAAAATAAAAATAAAATAAGTGGCGACTCCAAATTTTTTTTTCAAAAATCAATTTTTCACAAATAAAAAGCGAGTCTCGCCGATCGAGTGGGGGCGCACGTGAAAAATGCGGGTCCACAAGTGGTCTTAGGATCGTCCACAGGGATGGGTTTTCATTTCACACATGATATTAGTTTAAAGAATTGGATTGATGTTTTTTCTTTTGTAAATTAGCTTTAAAAGAAAACATAATATTTGGTTGAAAAAGGATTGGTTTTAAACTAACCAAAAATAGTAACTGATTTTAATTACAAAGAAAAGGTTTCTTAGAGTTTCAGGTCACTAGGTGATGCGACTCTTGGTAGCTTAGCTTTAAAGGCGTATCAACAAAATTTATACCTTAAATACTATTACTAAAGTAGCTAAGCTACTATAGCATAGTGGTTCTAAGATCGTTCACTAGGAAGGGTTTTTGCAAACACTGGTGATATTCAAATTAGGAAAATAGGTGATTTTCTTATGGATGTTAGCTTTAAAAGAAGATGTAAATGTTTTAGAGAGATTTAAACTAATTTAAGCTAACATTAAAGACTAAAATGAAAGGGTGTAAAAACAAGTTTCTCAAAGATAGGATAGCTATGCTCTGGCTCTTATGCAAATTGGAAATCTCAGGACAGGCTCCTCGCGTTGGGGTTGCAACTATGGTGATGCTTGCTTCCCGAACCGGTATGGATTTAGCAAATCAAGTTTTAATCCTTTAAAGTGGCAAAACAGATGGTAGTGAATTTCATCAATGGTTATTCACCTTAGACTTCCTTTGAATGGCTCGTAAGAGATAACTAATGGCCTAAAGCTAAAAGCTTACCAAATATTGGCAACTCAAAGTCATTCCAGGTGATAAACTCGCCTTTCAATGGCCATTGAAATTGGTTCTAACGGATTAATGCAAAACTTGGAATTGAAAACCTCACCTTCCAATAGCTCGTAGGAGATAACTAATGGATAGAAATCCAAAAGCTTATCAAGTATTGGCCGTTGGAAGTTGTCCAAAGGAAATAAAAACCAAACTTTGCATTAATGAACCATTAATGAAAAACGACTACCTTACCTTCCAGGTGCGAGAAATTTCCATGGGATTGCATCCAAGCCATCACATAACATCCATACGTTGAGAAACTTAAAATTTTTAGCCAAACATCCTTGGGGATTTCATCCTCCAAAGATGTTTGGTTACTAAGAAAATGAGAAAGAAAAGAGAAAAGAAGCTTCTGAACAAAAGTGCTCTTATAACTTATAAAGTTACAGGTTACAAGATATCGTGTCTGAGGCTCTTCACCTCTATTTAAAGATAATAAAAAGCTAAATTACAAGAGCTATTACAAAAGCAACCTTTTCATTGGTTGATTACAAGGGTAAAATAGGTATTTACAAAGCTAAAAGTCAAGCAAAATATCTTGGAGAACCTGCAATGGAATATCATCAACAGCGTCTCAAAACAGGGGATTTCAAAGGCATTTCGCAAGGTGCCTAAATCCACCTTGCGAAATTTCGCAAGGTGGTTCTTCATGGTGCGAAATGGCCAAATTTCGCACCATGAAGAAAATCTCCTTGCGAAATGGTGTTCCCATGGCTTGATGTAGTTGTCTTCCAAAGGTCATATCTTCCTCATTTTAGCTCCAAATTGTACACGGTTTGAAGAGTTGGATTCTTGACTTCCTGAGCTTTGAAATGGTATATAGCATGTAGAAAATGGACTTTGAGAAGTGCTCCAAAAGGGCAAAAGAAGACTGTAGTTGCTGTCCTCTGTTTTCTTCACTCTGTTTTCCTCTTCTCCATTGTTCTTTCCTTGCATACTTTGAACGAATTTGGAAAAGGACTATGGAGCTCCAAAGCTTGGTTCTTCATGAATTTGAGCTTCCAAAAGCTTTGCCATGAACTATATACAGCTCTCCCTCATTCTTGGATTGCTTTGGTGTAGCTAAAAGCTATCAAAACACCAAAACTTAACACAATTTTATTAGAAACAATTGCAAGGGTCCTTAACATGTCAATTGAGTTAAAAGGTAATAATTAATACTCAAGGGTGTTTAAAAGAGCTAATTACAAGCTACAAAATAGCATGTTTTGAGTAGTAATCACTAGGTTCAGGATCCTTATACAAAAGAGGAGATTTCGGATCTTTTCCTCGCATTGAGGATTTAACCTATAGTTATCCTCCCAATCGGTGTGTTACGGTTGCTTCCCATTAATGGTTTCAATGCTAAATCCCTCTCACTGATGCATCTTGCAATGGCTCATACCTCTCACCTAGCATTTTCCATTCAAGGTGATCCTTAACCTTCTATTACCCTTCAAAACCTTGCAGTAGATAACTAATGGATGTCTCTAGGGAGTCCAAAAGCTTACCAAGTGTTGGCTATTCTAGGTAGTCCTACCTTTAAACCACCTCCCAAAGGCTCACAAGAGATAACTAATGGATCTCTATGGATTAAGTCCGAAAAACTTACCAAATGTTGGCCAAGGTGATTATAAGGGATTTTAAGTTAACTAAAAATATAAAAACCATTACCGGGTCACAACTTCCTCTTCATTAAAAATTGAAACAAGTAAAACTCCCACTTTTGTATCTGAGTCCCTTACCTGGCTTCCTTCCATCCAATAAACAAAAAGCTTAGCCACTCATCCTCTGAGAAAACATTCTCAGAGGTTGTTTGGTTAGAAAGAAAATACAAACAAAGTAAGTAGGTAAGGCAGAGCAAAACTCTGTATATTTCTTACTAAGAAATGTACAAGTGATCCCTAAGAATGTCTTCCAAGATTCTGAAATAGATATTACAAAAAGAGATATGTTAAGATATATAAAGAGAGATATTTTTAACCCCTCAATTAGATATTCTAAATATCTAAAAAGATCTTCAGCTGATTACAAGGAGAGAATAGATAATTACACAAAATATCTTAAGGTAAAAATCTAACGGAGTCAGTGCAAATATATTTAAAGACTACATGAAGATTTCGCAAGTTAGATATGGAGTTGCGAAAATTTCGTAAGAGGAAAAGGAGTTGCGAAATTTTCGCAATGCTGAAAAAGGAGTTGCAAAATTTTCGCAATGCTGAAAGGAGTTGCGAAAATTTCGTAAGTGGTGAAAAGTGGCTGAGAAATTTTCTTCTATCTTGCGAAAATTTCGTAAGTGGTTGCGAAATTCTTCAGTGTTAGATTCCTTCTCTCATTCTCTTCCTTGCACACTTGATTGATTTGGCAAAGGCTTTGAAGCTCTCCAAAACTTGGATTCATCATGTAAATTAGCTTCAATCTTGCTTTGCCATGGATTATACCAAGTTCTCCCTCATTCTTGGCTTGTTTTAATGATCAAAAAGCTATCAAAAACATCAAAACTTGCCAAAAACTGATTAGTAACACTTGCAAGGGTCCTTAATGTGCCAATTGAGTTAAAAGGTAATAAATACTACTCAAAAGTGTTTAAAAGAGTTATTAGAATCTATAAAAGAGCACTTTTTGAGTAGTAATCACTCCTCCCAACTGACATATTGCTAGTCCCTTAGCAATGAAGGAGAGAAAAATAAAAATATAAATAGTAAAATAATTTACGAAATCATGCTGATCACTCCAAAAAAATCATAATTGGCATGATTGTAAAGCATACTCTCACATGGAATATTAAAGAAGCAAAACCCATCATTCAACAAGAGGATATAAAAAATCTTACTTGATCATAATTCATAAAGAGTAGGCATTATGCAAATTTAAGTATTGAGAGGATTTCCACTCTCCTAGGCTCAATCATTACTCTTCCACAAAAATCTGTGTTAAGCTTATTAGTTTCCGAATATAGTACTCTGAACTAATCTCTCCCCCCAACCTAGTTCTTTCTCAGACTTTAGCAAACTGACCACTTCCAATAGGCTAAGAACACACCTCTTTTATTTCACAAATTTTTTCTTGTAGGCGTGCAATGCTTAAGGTATTGTTTTCTAAAGTGTCCACGTAACGAGGATCCATTGATGACTCCTAACTAATAAAGGTTTAGGGCATCAAACTTTAAGGATCTTTCGACCACTAACTCCTCGGATTTTACCCCAGACTTTTGAGATTGGAATTTAATTCCCAAGCACCTACAATATGTTAAACTTCACCTATTCACCCTTGTAACGAGCATTGAGGTTGGTGACTCCCAACCAATCAAGGCTTAGGGCATCAGGTTTTAAAGATTTTCACCATATACCCCTCGGACCTTGCTCGGGTTTCAAAGCAAGTGAAACACTTTGTTCTTTTTCTTTTTTTTTAAAGGCTCATTGGCCCCTTTATTAGGTGTCTCAACACTATTAAAACGTGGTCAAAAGTACCAAGTCTAAATTTTCCTATGTTCAGGATGTGAGCTAGTTTTTCATCTTATAATCAGAACCTAATGTGCACAATGTGTGGTAAGGTTAAAGTGGAAGAAATAAGGTTGAATTCAATAGGAGTTTCAATAATTCATCAACCTCAATAAGCATAATACGACTCTAATATTCACGTAAAAAGGTAGGAATTCAATTTCTCTCATTTCATTTTGAGAATTTTTCCTTAATAATCTTGGAGAGTAGAGTAAAAACTTTTAAAATAAAGCGAAAATTTTAAAATTGAGCGAAAAGTACTATTTTAACAAAATAACTTAGCATTATTAACAAAACGTTTTTCCTTTACTCTCCCCCCAGCCAAGATCAACGTTGTCCTCAATGTGTCAAGATCGATTGAAATATAGGGAGGAAGTGGTACCTCCTGAGTGACATGGAGTCTGAGTCATATAGGAGAAACCATATGATTCAAAAAACAAAAGATTAATGAGTAAGGGAGATAGAAAAGAAAATGCCAAGTATAAACCAAAATGATATGTATATATTACTCTAAGAAAGTACAATGTGATGATCATATAATACATCCAATCCCAGAATATAAAATATCAACACAAGTAATAATGTCTACTAATATACTAAGTAAATAGAAAATAAAGAAATGATCAAGGAGCGGGGTTCTCTGGTGGGGATAAGTAGGATATCCCATATGCTCCAATATATGGCAGAACAACCTCGGAAACAACAATGGGATAGTGTCAGCTCGTTGTAGCTTCTTTCTGTGAACTTTTTCCTCGAAGTATAGGAGAGTGGCCATAATCAGGTGATGTGGCCCAAAATAGAAGCCCTCAGATATCTTGAATAACGCATCCAGGATGGGTTCTCGCCTCTGCACTAGATGCTGAAGAGGGAAAATATTGGACCGCAACAATACATCTACTAGGAGCATCCCAGATGGAAGCTCCTTACGTAGAAGGAATGAATCTCCAGAAGCCTCTCTCGATAGAATGCGGACCATGTCTCGTTGAGATATAGGGGACCACTGTCTAAAATGTGCTGGATCCTCTGGCTGAAATGGAATATGGAGAGCCTCAGCAATGTGCCTAGCCTCTAGGATACCCTGGTGCCTGTCAATGCTAAAATGAATGGTTGTGGGACTCCAGGCGCCCTAAGTAGTCATGGACTGATAGAAGTTCATCGCCACTCTGGGGAAGAAAAACTCCTTGGGAGTCATCAGGTGCTTGAGATGGTACCTCTGGAGCAGTCCAATAAATCCCAAAGGTCCAGCTATTGTTGCATAGCCTCAATGTCGAAATAGAGCTTAGAATGAAATGACCTGGCTCTATAATCTGAATTGCCCTCAATGGGTGGTGCGGTAACCATAGGCCTCTTGATGATGGCTTCCGGAGCAATGCCATAATGATGCTGAGAATCCACTGGGCCCTAAGAATTAGGCTGCGCATGCCTAGATGTCTCTTTAGGGCCTGAGGTCCTGGCTCTCTTTAGTGGAATGCGGTGTACTGATAGCTCAGGAGACGGAGAAGTTGGCGGTCTCCGTGTCAAATATCGACGCTGAGGAGGGCTAGAAGGCACCCCACCCTCAGAAGATGGAACGGTCGGGGCCTGAGGGGCCTGAGATGAATCCTGAGGAGCAAAGGCGCTTGGCGGAGCTTCGCGAGATGCTGACGAGTCTATATGGCCTCCTCTGAAGTGATTACTACCCAAAAAGTGCTATTTTACACCTTTAAGTCATTATGTTTTAAGCACTTTTGTGTAGTAATTCTCCATCTTTATTCCAATTGGCATGTTAAGGACCTAGCAATGACTTCTAATCATATTTGTGGCTAGTTTTAGTGTTTTGATAGCTTTTTGGATCATTAAGACAAGCCAACCAAAGGAGAGAAGCAAAGAGAAGCAAAGAGAAGCAAAGAGGAAAACAGAGGACAGAAGCTGCAGTCTTCCTTCGCACTTTTGGAGCACTTCCCGAAGTCCATGTTTTACATACTATATACCATTTCAAAGCTCAGGAAGTCAAGAATCCAACGCTTCAAACCGTGAACGATTTGGAGTTGAAATGAGGAAGATATGGCCTTCGGAAGACAACTGCTCCAGGCTTGTGCGAAATTCGCACAACACCTTCAGCTTGTGCGAACATTGTGCGAAATTCACACAACACCTTCCAAATTCGCACAGCCCATGCGTGGTGCGAATTTTCCTCTATTTTTGCTGACTCCACTTTAGATATTTTCTTATGTATTTTTTGATGTAATTTCCTTTCTTATCCTTGTAACAAGCCAATCACAAGCTTTGCTTTTGTAAAGACTATATAAGGGGTGGAAATCACCTCTCGAAAACAACTAACATACGTGTTATGCTTTACACTTAGTAAAATACAGAGCTCTCTCGTTTCCCTTTTCTCTCTACTATTTTCTTTTTCTTGGAAGCCAAACAACCTCTGAGGATGTTTTCTCAGAGGATGAGAGGCTAAACTTTTGGTTTCTTGGAGTGAAGGAAGCTAGGTGAAAAGTCCAGATGCAAAGGTAGAAAACTCTAGTGCATTAAATACAGGTAGTTGGAGTTCATAAATGGCTTTTAAATCCAAAGTTTTGCTTTAAATCCCTTAGAATCACTTTGAATGGCCAATACATGGTAAGCTTCAGGTCTCTATGGATGCTTATTGCTAGATCCATATCAGTCCATTAGTTATCATGTACGAGCCATTGGAAAGTGGTTCAAGGTGAAGACCCATAGTGTCTAAAGCCATTAATGGACTTTGACTACCATTTCTATTGACTTTTTATGGATTAAATCTTCATTGTTAAACCTATACCGGTTCGGGAAATAACTATAGGTTAAATCCCCAATGCGAAGAGAAAAATCAGGAATTTTCCACTTTGCATTCTGAACTTGATCCTCGCAATCCTTAGCTCCGGGAGACTTTCTTTCTTCCATTTTTAATTAGTTTATGTTAATTTAGTTTCAAACACTTTCAAAACAAATTTTATTTTCTTTTAAACTTTAAGTTTTTGATAAAGGAAATCATTAAATTCAATTTCTAATCTTGAGTATATCACTGGTAGAATGAAAACCTATCCCAGAGTTCACCCTAGAGCCACTATACTATAGTAGCTTTGCTAAGCTAGTATGAGGTCATAGGTTTTTAAAATGTTTTTGATTAAATGACCTGACTGGATTTACATGCAATCAAAATGGTGCCGTTGCCGGGGATGGTGCCATAATACAGTGATACAACCTTTTAGAGGCTACTTGTGATTTCCATCACAAGTTTGGTGAATTCTTTTTTCACTAACTTCATTTCCTTTCTTTTAATTGTAGAATTCCTTTTGTTTTCTTTCTAACCTTAACTTTCTTCTAGTTTTCTTTTGTTTTTGTTTTCTTTTGTTTTGTTTTCAGGTAAGTAGTAACTTGTGCATGCCCTATTGGATTCGGGACCAAGAGGGAAGATTAGTAAGGATTGAGAATCCTCAAGACACAGAGTTGGATATCTGTGTAAACATCATGGACCCTCCACAAGAGGATCAAAATTCTCAACACGGTAAAGGGGGTAATCCAAATGCATATCTATCCATGAGGGATAGAATGCACCCACTAAGGATGAGTGCACCCTCATGCATTGTACCTCCTCTTGAGCAGCTAATTATAAGGCCCCATATTGTGTCCCTTCTACCAAATTTCCATGGAATGGAGAGTGAGAATCCATATGCCCACATCAAGGAGTTTGAGGAGGTGTGCAATACCTTTAGAGAGGGAGGAGCTTCAATAGACTTGATGAGATTCAAGCTATTCCCTTTTACTTTGAAGGACAAGGCAAAAATATGGCTTAATTATTTAAGGCCAAGGAGCATAAGGAATTGGGTTGATCTTCAGGCCGAATTTTTGAAGAAATTTTTCCCCACCCATAGGACCAATGGGTTGAAGAGACAAATCTCAAATTTTTCTACAAACGAAAATGAGAAGTTCCATGAATGTTGGGAAAGGTATATGGAGGCCATCAATGCTTGTCCTCATCATGGCTTTGATACATGGCTCTTGGTGAGCTATTTTTATGATGGGATGTCTTCCTCTATGAAGCAAATTCTTGAAACCATGTGTGGGGGAGATTTTATGAGTAAGAATCTGGAAGAAGCCATGGACTTTTTAAGTTATGTGTCTGAGGTGTCAAGAGGATGGGATGAGCCCAACTCAAGAGAGAAAGGAAAGTTTCCCTCTCAACCAACCCAAAATGCAAAGGGTGGAATGTACGTGTTAAGTGAAGACATGGACATGAAAGCTAAGGTGGCAACAATAGCAAGGAGGTTGGAAGAACTTGAGTTGAAAAAGATGCATGAATAAAAAAGATCAACTATTAAATGGGGTTCAAAGGCATCATGCTCTTACATGTTAATTTCCTAAGCCTCTGGCATCTGTCACAGCTCATACACATGGTGAGGGCATCTTTGAAAAGTGATGGCCAACAAAAACCCAATTGCAACACCTTCATAGCTGTCTTCTGAGAAGCAAAGTGGCCTCCGCATGCGCTTTTATAGCAATGATTGAGGATCCCCTTTTGCTTTTGCTAAGGGACGCACTTCCGTATTATTTGATTCGCACAATATTTGAATAGGAATGGCTCTTCCTAATAGTAGGCATGAATTTTTGCAAAGAAGTGCTTCTTATCTTATGCTTTCCACTCACTTGGAACTTCTCCGGTAACTAAATAGTTAGTAATATGAGCATACCAAGGAGCGGCTTCTATCAACATGAGTGACTCCTCTAGAAAATCATCATTAATTGGCAAACTGTGGGAATTATGTGTGATGGCTAGCCTTGACAGATGGTCGACTACCACATTCTCCACTCCTTTCTTGTCTTTGATCTGAAGATTCAATTCTTGAAGCAAAAGAATCTATCTAATCAGCCTCAGTTCTGCATCTTGTTTAGTCAACAAATATTTCAAGGCCGAGTGGTCAGTGAAAACCACAATGAAAGACCTTACTAAGTAAGCGTAGAATTTGTCTAAGGTAAAAACTGTAGCCAACAATTATTTCTCTGTGGTTATGTAGTTTCATTGCGCTTCATTCAACGTTTTGCTTGCATAGTAGATCACATAGGGCTTTCCATCTTCTCTTTACCCAAGAACAACTCCTATAGCAAAGTCACTGGCATCGCACATCACTTCAAAGGGCAATTGCCAATTGGGAGCTCTCACTATTGGAGCGGGTATTAGCAATAACTTCAATTCTTCAATACTCCGTTGACATCGATCATCCCATACAAATTTAACGTCCTTTACCAATATCTCACAAATAGGTCTTGCAAGTTTAGAGAAATCTTTAATAAACCTCCTATAGAACCCACTGTGGCCAAGAAATTGCCTTACTCATTTGATAGTTGTTGGCGATGGCAACTTGATAATCAGTTCAACTTTTGCTTTGTCCACTTCAATCCCTTGGATGGAGATAACATGCCCAAGGACAATCCCTTGGGGTACCATGAAATGGCATTTCTCCTAGTTGAGCACCAAGTCTTTCTCAATGCATTTGTTCAGCACAACTTCCAAGTTGACTAAGCATTCGTCAAACGCACTTCCGTATATGGTGATATCATCCATAAAGACTTCCATAATACGCTCCACCATATCACTGAAAATGCTTAACATGCATCTTTGGAATGTTGCTGGTGCATTGCATAAGCCGAAAGACATTCTTCTATATGTATAAGTTCCGAATGGACAAGTGAAAGTGGTCTTCTCTTGGTCTTCAACAATAAAATGGATGGCCTGAGACCCTCTCAAGCACTTGATCAATAAACAGCAACGAGAAGTGGTCCTTCCTTGTTACAGCATTAAGCTTTCGATAATCAATACACCCCTTCCAACCTAAAGTGAGGCATGTAGAAACTACCTCTCCCTTATCATTTTGCACCACTATGATCCTTGATTTCTTTGCCACGACTTGCGTAGGACTCACCCACAGGCTATCTGATATGGGGTAGATAATACCGGCTTAAAATAGCTTAAGCACCTCAGCTCGCACCACCTCTTGCATGTAAGGGTTTAACCTTTGCTGGGGTTGATGAACTGGCTTAGCTTCTTCTTCCATGTATATATGATGAGTACAGACTAAAGGATTGATCCTTTTTAGATTGAAAATTTTCCACCCTATTGCCTTCTTGTATCTCCTAAGGATTTCAAGTAGACAATCCTCCTGAGTAGTGGTAAAAGATGAATAAATAACAACAGGGCTCTGCTTATTCTCCTCCAGGTATACATACTTCAACTCCGTGGGCAATGGCTTCAGAATAAGCTTTGGGGGCTCCTCCTTAACGGCTTCTTATGCCTCTTGCGCATTGAATAAAGGGAGAATTTCTTCCCTTAACTTCAAAGAAAGTAGAGTAGCAAGCAAATCTAAGGGTTCAGGTAACCCTTCATCATGATCCCAAAAACTCTCGTTCAAATCTTCTAGCATCTTCTGATCACAATGCTCCTCCACTAAGTTATCAATCATGCACACCTCTTCTAGTCCTTCTTCTTCTCCCAAATGCAATTGTTTATTGCACATATAGAAGATATTGAGCTCCAACGTCATGTTGCCAAATATAAGCTACATGACTCCATTCCGACAATTGATGATAGCATTTGAAGTGGATAGGAATGGTCTTCCAAGTATGATAGGAATACAGTTAGTTCCTTTGGCAACCGGGTCCGTATCAAGAACAACAAAATCTACTAGGTAGTAGAATTTGTCAACTTGAACTAGAACATCTTCAATCATACCTCTTGGAATTTTCACATATCTATCTACTAGAGATAGAGTGATTGATGTTGGCTTCAACTCTCCCAGCCCCAATTGCTTATAGACAGAGTAGGGTAACATATTCACACTTGCTCCCAAGTCCAACAAAGCTTTCTCCACACACGTCTCTCCAATCATCACTGATATGGTAGGACAACTTAGATCTTTGTATTTCACTGGAGACTTGCACTGTATAATGGAACTCACTTGCTCAGTTAAGAAGGCATTCTTACTCACATTCAACCCTCTTTTTATAGTGCGTAAGTCTTTCAGGTTTTTTGCATAAGTCAGAACTTGTTTGATCATGTCTAGCAAAGGGACATTAACTTTCACTTGCCTCTACACTTCAAGAATTTTTTATGCGTTGTTGATTCCCTTTTTCCCATGCAAAGCTTGTAGGAATGGTGGAGGCATGTGCTTATTTATCATTTCTTCTTGGTTGATGGTCCTCTCTGGTTTTTCATTCACATCAGCTTCAAGGTCCTCATTCTTTGTAATGTTCCCTTTCTTCTTTCCTTTGATTTCCTCCCTCTTCTCTTTCTCTGCTTCATTCTCTGGTTCTCGCTCTGGCTTGAGTGTAGGCAGATCAACCTCTTTACCTCTCCTTAGAGTGATCATTGCTTTAACTTCCCTCAATTGTGAAGATTTTCCTTCCTAAGCCTCCATTTCATGGATACCCTTGGGATTTTTATGGGGTTGAAAAGGAAATTTTCCTTTCTCTTGCACTGTGTTGAGATTAGTAAGCCTTAAGATCTGGTACTAGAGATTATCTATCTTCTGAGATAGATCATTCACCCTTCCATCCATCTTTCTGTCTAGATTGGCAATTTCTTGTCCGAGCTGAGCATTTTCTTGCTTGAATTGATCATTGATGGATTTTTGGTCTCAAACAAAATCTCCCATGACCTTGCTAACATTGACAATGGCTTGTTCAAGACTTGAGGCTTACAGGGGTGCTTGGCCAGGTTGCATGTATTGAGGTGCCCTTGGCTTCCAAGAGAAATTCGGATGGTTCCTCCAATTTGAATTGTAGGTGTTGCCATATGAAGCATTGTTATTGGCTTAAATTGTCCAATAACATTTTCTTGATCCCCAAACATTTCTCTCATAGCTGACATTGTAGGACACTCTTCCACCAAGTGCTCAAAAGATTGATAAATTGAACACAACTTAGCTAGCATTGGTGTGTCTGAAATGGCCTACACTTCGTGTATCCTCTTTACTTCAAGCTCCTCCAATCTTCTAGCCATAGTTACAAATTTTGCTTTCATTTCGATATCTTCATTCAAAGTATACATCCTAGCCTTAGCATTAGAAGCATTTGGTTGAGAATTCATTCTTCCCACTTCTCTGGCATTGGGCTCATTCCATCCTCTTGAAACTTCAGCTACATATCTCAAGAAATCCATGGCTTCCTTTGGATTCTTACTCATGAAGTCTCCTCCACACATCGTTTCTAAGAGTTGCTTCATTAAGGATGACATACTGTCATAAAAATAGCTCACCAATAGGCATGTATCAAAGCCATGGTGAGGACAAGCATTGATAGCTTCCATGTATCTCTCCTAACATTCATAGAATTTCTCATTCTCCTTAGCTGAGAAGTTTGAGATTTACCTTTTCAAGTCGTTGGTCCTATGAGTTGAGAAAAATTTCTTGAGGAATATAGCTTGCAAATCAATCCAAGATCGGATACTCCTTGGCCTTAAAGAATTAAGCCAGACCTTGGCCTTGTCCTTTAAAGTGAAAGGAAATAGCTTGAGCCTCATCAAGTCGATTGAAGCTCCTCGTTCTCGGAAAGTATTACAAACGTCTTCAAACTCCTTGATATGTGATTACTACTCAAAAAGTGCTCTTTCATAGCTTCTTATAAACTCTTGTAAACACTTTTTAGTAGTACTTATTACCTTTTAACTCAATTGGCACATTAAGGACCCTTGCAAGTGTTACTAATCAGTTTTTGGCAAGTTTTGATGTTTTTTATAGCTTTTTATCATTAAAACAAGCCAAGAATGAGAGAGAACTTGGTATAATCCATGGCAAAGCAGGATTGAAGCTAAATTACATGAAGAATCCAAGTTTTAGAGAGCTTCAAAGCCTTTGCGAAATCAGTCAAGTGTGCAAGGAAGAGAATCAGATGAGGAATCTAACATCGAAGAAATTTCACACCACCTTTCACCACTTGCAAAATTTTCACATCACCTTTCTCATTTACGAAAATTCCGCATCACCTTTCACCACCTGCGAAATTTTAGCAGCCACCATTTTCACTTGCGAAATTTTCGCATCTCCTTTTCCTCTTGCGAAATTTTTGCGGCTCCATTTCTCACTTGCGAAATCTTCATGTAATCTTCAGATATTTTGCACCGACTCTGTTAGATTTTTACCTTAAGATATCTTGTGTAATTATCTATTCTCTCCTTGAAATCAACTGAAGATCTTTTAAGATATTTAGGATATCTAATTAAGGGGTTAAAAATATCTCTCTATATATATCTTAAGATATCTCTTTGTAATATCTATCTCAGAATCTCAAAAGACATTCTTGGGGATCACTTGTACATTTTTTAGTAAGAAATATATAGAGCTTTGCTCTGCCTTACCTACTCACTTTGATTGTATTTTTCTTTCTAGCCAAACAACTTCTAACGATGTTTTCTCAAAGGATGAGTGGCTAGACTTCTTGTTTCTTGGACGGAAGGAAGCTAGGTAAGGGACCAGGCTACAAAAGTGGGAGTTTTTATTGTTTCAGTTTTTAATGAAGAGGAAGTTATGACCCGTTAATGGTTTTTATATTTTTAGTTAACTTAAAATCCCTTATAATCACCTGGGCCAACACTTGGTAAGCTTTTCGGACTCAATCCATAGAGATCCATTAGTTATCTCTTGTGAGCCTCTGGGAGGTGGTTTAAAGGTAGGATTACTTGGAATGGCCAACACTTGGTAAGCTTTTAGACTCCCTAGAGACATCCATTAGTTATCTCTTGCAAGCTTTTGAAGGCTAATCCAAGGTTAAGGATCGCCTTGAATGGCAGATGCTAGGTGAGAGGTACAAGTCATTGCAAGATGCATTAGTGAGAGGGATTTAGCATTGATATCATTAATGGGAAGCAACTGTAACACACCAGTTGGGAGGATAACTATAGGTTAAATCAGCATAGTCAACATGCTCTAGAAGAAAATCTCAACGCATACCGATCCATGAGGGACCGCATGCATCCGCCTCATATGAGTGCACCATCATGTATAGTGCCACCTACAGAGCAGCTAGTGATCGGACCACATATTGTTCCACTTCTAACTACTTTTCATGGGATGGAAAGTGAGAATCCCTACTAGCATATCAAGGAATTTGAAGACGTTTGTAATACTTTCCAAGAAAGAGGAGCTTCAATCGACTTCATGAGGCTTAAGCTATTTCCTTTCACTTTAAAGGACAAGGCTAAAGTCTGGCTTAATTCTTTAAGGCCAAGGAGTATCCGGTATTGGACTAGTTTGCAAGCTGAATTCCTCAAGAAATTTTTTCCAACTCATAGGACCAACGGCTTGAAAAGGCAAATCTCAAACTTCTCAACTAAGGAGAATGAGAAATTTTACGAATGTTGGTGATTACTACTCAAAAAGTGCTACTTTATAGCTTGTAAATAACTCTTTTAAACACTTTTGAGTAGTAGTTATTACATTTTAACTCAATTGGCATGCTAAGGACCCTTGCAATCGTTTCTAATCAAATTGTGTTAAGTTTTGGTGTTTTTGATAGCTTTTTGATCACCAAAGCAATCCAAGATTAAGGAGAGTTTTATATAATCCTTGGCAAAGCAAATGGAAGCTCATTTACAAGATACAAGCTTTGGAGCTTTGTAGTCCTTTTCCAAAAGCAAATCATGAATACAAGGAGGAGAAACAAAGAGAGAAATCTAACATGAAGAAATTCAAGAGGACAGTAACTGTTGGACACATTTAGAGCACTTTTTGAAGTCCATTTCATACATACTATATGTCGTTTCGAATTTTTGGAAGTCAGGAGTCCAACGCTTTAAACGGTGCACAAATCAGAGCTGAAATGAAGAAGTTATGGCCATTGGAAGCAAATCACACCAAGTTGAAAGGCAATTTCGCAAGCCACGAAATCACAAAGTGTTGGTTGTGAAATCAGCCTTTTCATGCCAAATGGAGACTTTCAGCTTGCGAAATTTTGCAGCCCATATTACATGTTGTGAAATCCACCTAAGTGCTTCCAGATATTTGCGACCAACTCTTTTAGATTTTTTTTCTTCATATATTTGTTGTTTAAATCCCCATTTTCTCCTTGTAATCCACCAATCATAGGATTCCTTAGTTAGTAAGTAAGAACAAAGGGTGAATAACCTCTTATATATAGTTTGTAATTTTCTTTACACAAGACATCTTGGGAGCTTGTTCTCAAAGACCAACTTTTTGTATAGTTTTGAATAAAGTAATACACAGAACTTTGCTTTGCCTTACCTACTCATTTTGATTGTATTTTTCTTACTAGTCAAACAAGCTCCGAGGATGTTTCCTCAAAGAATGAGTGGCTAGAATTTTTGTCTCTTGGAGTTAAGGAAGCTGGGTAAGGTGCCGAATGCAAGAATTGGAAGTTTTGTTGTTTCAGCTTTTAATGAAGAGAAAGTGTGACCCGTTAATGGTTTCTACGTTTTTAGTTAACTTAAAACGCCTTTAAATCACCTGGGCCAACACTTGGTAAGGCAAGTGATCTCCGTCCATTGAGATACACTAGTTTATTTCTTGGGAGCCTTTAGGAGGTGGGTCAAAGGTAGGATTTTCTAGAATAGCCTATACTTGGTAAGCTTTTGGACTCTAAGGAGACATCCATTAGTTATCTCTTGCGAGCTTTTGAAGGGTAATCCAAGGTTAAGGATCACCTTGAATGGAAAATGATAAGTGAGAGGCACGAGCCATTGCAAGATGAATCAGTGAGAGGGATTTAATTTTTGAATCCATAAAAGGGAAGCATCTGTACCACACTGGTTCGAGAAATAACTATATGTTAAATCTCCAATGCGAGGAAAAGATTCAAGTGACCGGAACTCTATTTTTGTATTAGGAGCCTGACCCTAGTGATCCAAAAATTCCAAGAAACACTTTTCTTTATAATTAAAATCGGTTACTATTTTTGGTTAGCTTAAAATCAATCCTTTTTAAACCAAAGTTTATGTTTTATTTTAAATCTAACCTTGAAATGAAAAAGCACCAATTCCACTTTGAATTAATATCAGTTGTGAGTTGAAAACCCTTCCCAGTGAACGATCCTAAAGCCATTATGTTGTGCTAGATGAGGCTATCCTAGTACATGGTGATATAGATTATAAATTTTGTTGATTACTCCCGTCTGAGGACCGAAATCAAGGTACACCGGTTGATTGAGCACCAATCAACAGGACATACACCAGTTGGGCATGAAATCAGTTGGGAAAGATACATGGAAGCTATCAATGCTTGTCCTCACCATGGCTTTGATACATGGCTATTGGTGAACTATTTTTACGATGGTATGTCTTCCTCAATGAAGCAACTCTTAGAAACGATGTGCGGAGGAGACTTCATGAGTAAGAATCCAAAGGAAGCCATGGATTTCTTGAGTTATGTAGCTGAAGTTTCAAGATAATGGGATGAGCCCAATGCCAGAAAAGTGGGAAAAAGGAATTCTCAGCCAAATGCTTCTAATGCTAAGGCTGGGATGTATACTTTGAAAGAAGATACTGATACAAAAGTAAAATTTGCAGCTATGGCTAGAAGATTGGAGGAACTTGAAGTGACAAAGATACGCAAAGTGCAAGCCATTTCGGACACACCAGTGCAAGTTAAGTCGTGTTCAATTTGTCAATCTTTTGAGCACTTGGTGGAGGAGTGTCCTACGATACCAGTTGTAAGAGAAATGTTTGGGGATCAAGCAAATGCTATTGGACAAATCAAGCCCAATAACAATGCTTCATATAACAACACCTACAATTCAAATTGGAGGAATCATCTGAATTTTTCTTGGAAGCCAAGGGCACCTCAGTACATGCAACTTGACCAAGCACCCCTGTAAGCCCCAAATCTTGAACAAGCCATTGTGAATCTTAGCAAGGTCCTGAGAGATTTTGTTGTAGACCAGAAATCCATCAATGATCAATTCAGGTAAGAAATTGCTCAGATCAGGCAAGAAATTGCCAATCGAGATAAAAGGATGGATGGGAAGCACAATGATCTATCTCAGAAGATAGATAATCTCCAGTACCAGATCTCAAGGCTTACCGATCTCAACACATTACAAGAGAGGAAAATTTCCTTCTCAACCTCATCAGAATCCAAAGGGTATCCATGAAGTGGAGGCTCAAGAGGGTGAATCTTTTCAGATGAGAGAAGTTAAAGTAGTGATCACTCTAAGGAGTGGTAAAGAGGTTGATCTACCTACACCCAAGTCAGAGCATGAACTAGAGACTGAAACAGAGAAAGAAAAGAGGGAGGAAAACAAAGGAAAGAGGAAAGAGAACAGTACAAAGAAGGAGGACCTTGAAGCTAAGGTGAATGAAAAACTGGAAAGGACCATCAACCAAGAAGAAGTGATAAAGAAGCACATGCCTCCGCCATTCCCACAAGCTTTGCATGGCAAAAAGGGAATTAACAATGCATAAAAAATTCTTGAAGTGTTGAGGCAAGTGAAAGTTAACATCCCTTTTCTAGACATGATCAAACAAGTTCCGACTTATGCAAAATTCCTGAAGGACTTATGCACTATAAAAAGAGGGTTGAATGTGAGTAAGAATGTCTTCTTAACTGAGCAAGTAAGTTCCATTATACAGTGCAAGTCTCCAGTGAAATACAAATATTCAGGCTGTCCTACTATATCAGTGATCATTGGAGAGACATGTGTGGAGAAAGCTTTGTTGGACTTGGGAGCAAATGTGAATTTGTTACCCTACTCTGTCTATAAGCAATTGGGACTGGGAGAGTTGAAGCCAACATCAATCACTTTATCTCTAGCAGATAGATCTGTGAAAATTCCAAGAGATATGATTGAAGATGTCCTAGTTCAAGTCAACAAATTCTACTACCCAGTGGATTTTGTTGTTCTTGATACGGACCCGAGAGCCAAAGGAACTAACTGTATTCCTATCATACTTGGAAGACCATTCCTAGCCACTTCAAATGCTATCATCAATTGTAGGAATGGAGTCATGCAACTTACATTTGGCAACATGACGTTGGAGCTTAATATCTTCTATATGTACAATAAACAATTCCATCTGGGAGAAGAAGAAGGACCAAAAAAGGTGTGCATGATTGATAACTTAATGGAGGAGCATTATGATCAGAAGATGCTAGAAGATTTGAACGAGAGTTTTCGGGATCTTGATGAAGGGTTACCTGAACCCTTAGATTTGCTTGCTACTCTGCCTCCTTTGAAGTTGAAGGAAGAAATTCTCCCTTTATTTAATGAGCAAGAGACATAAGAAGCCGTTAAGGAGGAGCCCCCAAAGATTATTCTGAAGCCATTGCCCACGGAGTTGAAGTATGTATACCTGGAGGAGAATAAGCAAAGCCCTGTTGTTATTTCTTCATCTTTTACCACTACTCAGGAGGGTTGTCTACTTGAAATCCTCAGGAGATGCAAGAAGGCGATAGGGTGGAAAATTTCTGATCTGAAAGGGATTAGTCCTTTAGTCTGTACTCATCATATATACACGGAAGAAGAAGCTAAGCCAGTTTGTCAACCCCAGCAAAGGTTGAACCCTCACATGCAAGAGGTGGTGCGAGCTGAGGTGCTTAAGCTACTTCAGGCCAGTATTATCTACTCCATATCAGATAGCCCATGGGTGAGTCCTATGCAAGTCGTGCCAAAGAAATCAGGGATCATAATGGTGCAAAATGATAAGGAAAATGTATTTTTTACACGCCTCACTTCAGGTTGGAGGGTGTGTATTGATTATCGAAAGCTTAATGTTGTAACAAGGAAGGACCACTTACCATTGCCATTTATTGATCAAGTGCTTGAAAGGGTCTCAGGCCATCAATTCTACTATTTCTTAGATAGCTACTTCGGGTATTTTCAAATTGAAATTGTTGTTGAAGACTAGGAGAAGACCACTTTCACTTGTCCATTCGGAACTTATGCATACAGAAGAATGACTTTTGGCTTATGTAATGCACTGGCCACATTCCAAAGATGCATGTTAAGCATTTTCAATGATATGGTGGAGCGTATTATGGAAATCTTTATAGATGATATCACCGTATATGGAAGTGCATTTGACAAATGCTTAGTCAATTTGGAAGTTGTGCTGAACCGATGCATTGAGAAAGACTTGGTGCTCAACTGGGAGAAATGCCATTTCATGGTACCCCAAGGGATTGTCCTTGGGCATATTATCTCCATCCAAGGCATTGAGGTGGATAAAGCAAAAGTTGAACTGATTGTCAAGTTGCCATCACCAACAACTGTCAAAGGAGTAAGGTAATTCCTTGGCCACACTGGGTTTTATAGGAGGTTTATTAAAGATTTCTCTAAACTTGCAAGACCTCTTTATGAGCTATTGGTAAAGGATTCTGAATTTGTATGGGATGATCGATGTCAACGGAATTTTGAAGAATTGAAGTTATTGCTGACAACCGCTCCAATAGTGAGAGCTCCCAACTAGCAATTGCCCTTTGAGGTGATGTGCGATGCCAGTGACTTTGCTGTAGGAGCTGTTATTGGGTAAAGAGAAGATGGAAAGCCTTATGTGATCTACTATGCAAGCAAAACATTGAATGGAGCACAACGAAACTACACAACCACAGAAAAAGAATTGTTGGCTACAATTTTTGCCTTAGACAAATTCTGTGCTTACTTAATAGGGTTTTTCATTGTGGTTTTGTCACGACCCAAATTCCGGGCGACCCAAAATTTGGCCCGTGACCCCAGGTCAAAGGTTTGACCCTAAGGGTTTCTCTTATTCCACGTTGGCAGTCAACTAAAACACTCTGAAATTTTTTTTTTTTTTTTTTCACATATAAGTCCCACTAGGTTCTCACCAACTAACAATATTTCAAACCTTATTCAAACACATCAAGATTTAATAAACATCATTGCATTCCTAAATAAAATTTCATAAAAATCCCCTTAATCAAATTAAGGTCTTATTACATTATCCATAATTCACTTATTACAAGGTCTCAATACCACAAACACAATAAAAAATAAATAAAACACATTCCACTAAACCGCTCCAGGGGCATCCTGAAGTCCTCCTTGTCCCAGTTGTGGATCCTCAGGAGTGATATCTGCATCTAAAAAGATATAAAAAAAAAGGGGTGAGCATTTCCACATTGCTTAGTAGGGTGCCTAACACCCAAAGGGTTAATGGGGGATTACTATATTTCAATAACCCAAACACAACAGTTTATCAATATAAATCAAGTCACACAATTTAACATATAACATTATACTCAATCCCACAACATCCAATCATTAAATGAATGCATATGAATGTGTGACACACAGTCATACAATGCATTATCGTTCTTGGGCTTTCACCGAAGGATACGCGTCCGCACCCAAATATACTCCTCATTCGGAGTCTTCCCGAGGTAAACTTTTGGGTCTTTCACCCTAGGAATCTCTCCCCCTTCTTAATTCGCCTCACACGAGCTTTCACTTTTCATCCCTATTTTATTTTTTTCCATTTCATATACAACCATGATGCAAGTGAATGCCACAAACTCCAAAATTCTTCAATAATTTCTACAATTCCAATAATTCTACAATTCCAATAATTCCAACATTCTCAATAACCCAATAAAATAAAATTTTCACTTTAATATTCCCGAAAATACACCAACAAATTTTCAGAAATTCACACATCAATATACTTGAATTTATATCACAATTTCAGAAATTTTCAATAATTTTAATAATTCCCAATATTTGAAAATAACTAATTTTCCACAATAAAATTACCGCAAATATTCCAATCAATTTTCAAAAATTCATAAATCACTAGATTTGAATTCTTGCCCTAACTCCAGAATTTTCCTATATTTCTAATCATTTTTAACAACCTAAAATGATTAATTATCAATTGCAAAGAATTCCGGAAATTACAAAAAAAAATCCAGAAAAATCCCAAATCATTCCAGAAAATTCGCACAACATCAAAATTATCTACTTAACTCATAATTATCAGATTTATAAATTTTTCCAATGAAAAATACATTAAATTTGAGTTTTAGGGTTAGTTTTCCCCTACCACAAATCTGATAAGTTGACCGTTAAAAATGAAATCAGCCACCGTAGACTTGTTCATCTAGTTGAATAGAGCACTTCCTCCAAATTTGGGTTGAAACGGAGGTCGTTTGGTCATCCAAACGGCCAGTCAAAGATCCGGTGAGTGACCAAATTTCTGCACAATGCCCTTCTCTCTCTCTCCCTGCGTGCTGCCAGTTTCTAATTCTCCCACTTTTCCTTTTTTTTTTCTTTAAAAAATTTCACCAGCCACTTAAGCCCAAAACCAAAGGCCTAATTCCATTTCATTTCATTTTAACAATCCATACTACCTTTACATAACCCAAGTTTAATAGCCCATTGAATATTTTCATTTCTTTTCTTTTATTTTACTTTTCTTTTGTTTATTCTATTTGTTTTATTTGATTTCCAATTCATTTTTTTTAACACACAAATTTATTTATTAACACCAATCCAAAACTAATTTTCTCAATTTTATTATTCATCAATTTTATTTAATTTTTTCTTAATTAATTCTAATTAATTTTTAATTAATTCTTTTTTTTTTTTCGTTTTTGTTTTTCGTTTCCAGAAGTTTTCAATTTCTAAAATAAATTTTCTACCCTAAGGCTGACATGGCATAAAATTTCAACTCGTCTAATTGACCGACACAATAAAATGAAATTCACCAATCTGAAATTGACACGTGTTCTCCAAACACTTTTCTTTTTGACTTTTCAACTATCACACAAAATAAGACTTTTCAAACTAAAAATGCTAACGTGTTATAAAATACCCGGTCATTACATCCTACCCCCCTAAAAGAAATTTCGTCCTGAAATTTAAACTAGCTTACCTTAAAATTCGTAGAAGAGTTGCGGATAGTGTCGTCTCATTTCTTCCTCAGGTGCCCAAGTGGCTTCTTCTATCCCATGGTGTTGCCACTACACTTTGACTGTAGGAATCACTTTGTTCCTGAACCTATGCTCTCCAACTTCTAGAATTCGTAAAGGTTCCTCCACATAAGAAGTATCTTCACTAATCTGAACATCTTACAAGTCCACTACCCAAGTTGGATCTGGAGTACACTTCCTTAGCATCGACACATGGAAAACATCATGCACAAGGGACAGCTGCTGAGGCAAAATTAACTTGTATGCCACTGGGCTAACCCTCTTATCAATCTGAAATGGGCCCACAAACCTAGGGGCTAACTTCCCCTTTTTTCCCAAATCAAAATATGTCTCTTCGAGGGGACACTTTTACAAACACCCAATCTCCTTCCTCAAACTCTAAGGGCCTTCTCCTTTTGTCTGCATAACTTTTCTGTCTATCTTGGGCAGTCTTAAGTTTTTCCTTTATGAGTTGTATATTCTCTATAGTCTCTTGGACAATCTCAGGTCCCAACAAATGACTCTCACCCGTCTCTATCCAACACAAGGGTGATCTACAAGGTCTCCTATAGAGTGCTTCATAAGGTGCCATGCCAATGCTAGATTGGTAACTGTTGTTATAACCAAACTCTACCAAAGGTAAGTAATCTGCCCAATTTCCTCCAAAATCCAAAACACAAGCCCTTAACAAGTCTTCTAAGATCTGGATCACTCTCTCTGATTGACCATCTGTCTGAGGGTGAAAAGCGGTGCTAAAATTCAGTTGGGTGCCCAAAGCCCTTTGTAAACTCTGCCAAAACTAAGAAGTAAACTTAGGGTCCTGTCAGACACTATAGATACAGGTATCCCATGCAATCTCACAATCTCCTGTATATACAACTTAGCCAAAGAGTTCATGGAATCAGTAGTTTTCATGGCTAGAAAATGAGCTGACTTAGTAAGACGATCCACCATCACCCAAACTCCATTTTTCTTGCTTCTAGTTCTTGGCAACCCTATCACAAAGTCCATAGTGATATTATCCCACTTCCACTCAGGTATAGGTAAAGGTTGCAACAACCATGCAGGCCTCTAGTGTTCAGCCTTCACTTGCTGAAAAATCTGACAGTTGGCTACAAACTGAGCAATATCTCTCTTCATCCCACTCCACCAAAACTGTCTCTTTAAGTCTTGATACATCTTGGTATTCCCAGGGTGGATGGTATACTTCGCCCTATGAGCATCTGCTAGAAGTTCATTTCTCAACTTCACATCTTTTGGCACACACAATCTCCCTTTGAACCTCACACTCCCATCTTCATACATAGACTAATTTTCATCTATTTCACCAGCTACCAACTGGGCTTTAACCTTTTCTAAAAACTCATTATGAACATTCCACTATTCTCCGGATAACCATTGGTCTAGCTGATATACTGTACAAGCATGGACCATGCCCTTCCAAACCAAGACATAATTCAAAATCCTCAATAACTGCATGCATCTCAAACTCTCTCAACTCCAAGCTAGACAATTGGCCAAAACTCTTCCTACTCAAGGCATCTACTACAACATTCACCTTTCCTGGATGATAATGAAGAGCAAAATCATAATCTTCCAATGTCTCCATCCATCTCCTTTGCCTAGAGTTTAGATCCTTTTGAGTGAAAATGTATTTCAAACTCTTGCGATCGGAGTACACCTCAAACTTCTCTCCATACAAATAGTGTCTCCAAGTCTTAAGGGCAAACACCACTGCTACAAGCTCCAAATCATGTGTTGGTGTAGACCCTCAATTTTGTCCCTCGACACTGGCATTTATCCTTTGGGTGTCACATCCACCCATCGTTCGCATATGGCACCACTAGGGCCCCTTTTGGGCTTAGTCGGTGTCTGAGCCTCGTGTGGGTTGGTCTGTGGTCCATTATGGTGCATATGTGGTTCATTTTGGAGGGTCACCATGGCCATTTTCCTAGTCATTCACATCACGCTATAGGAAGGAAGTGGGGTCATCCCGATGTTTTAGCTTAGTTGGAGTTTATAGGGGCATGTTGAGGTTCGGAGCACTCGGGCTTGTTTTGATCGTATCTCCCTCATCCAAACTCAGAATCAATAACCGTTTCTTTTTATGGATTCCTTATTCTTCCAGGAACATTCTGTAAAATTTTCAAAATTTTTTGCAACCGGTCAGCTGGTTGGCAGCCGGTTCAGCCGGTTCAGCCGGTTCATCGAGTCAGCCGGTGTAGAACACTGATATTTGGTAATTGTTTTGATCATATCTCCCTCTTCCGAACTCGGAATCATGCACCGTTTTTTTTCATGGATTCCTTACTCTTCTAGGAACATTCTGACAAATTTTCAAAATTTTTTGCCATCGGTTCGACCAGTGGGCATCCGGTTCGTCCGGTTCATTGAGTCAGCTGAGGTAAAACACTAATTCTAGTCATTTTGGGGCCCAAATCCTACATGGCTCAGGCCCGTAAGCTCCAGATTGGTTTTGGGCAATGTTGTGGGTCCATTTTGGGCCTTGGTTTGGGTTCCTTGCAGCCCACCACGAATCCATATGGATTCTTGGTGGTGAAGCAAGCTGAAAGCTGAAGGGAGTGAGCTGGCCTTGTAAGTTTAAGAGAAGTAATGAGGGGTGTGGTTCCCATGCTGATGAAGGGGATTTTGGTGCTGAAGGGGAAGGAACCTAGGAGGCTCAAATGCTGAGAGGGGTATGAGTATAAAAGGTGGGAAGAGAGGAGAGCAAAGGACCTTTTGGCATTTTCTGAGAGAGGGGAAATTTTACTGGTGAGAGAAACAAAAAGGTCAGGAGCATCTTCTGAGTTGAGGGTGTGGGGAAGCTTCAGCACTGTGGTTTCTTTGAAGAGGAGAATGACAGCATCTTAGTTTTGGGAGTCATCATTGGCATACACAGATCATATTTGGTGGAGATTCTGAGGTAAGCATGCTGAATTTTCTTTGCTGACAGTTTATCTTCCTCGTCTTCATATGTTTTTCTCCTTCCTCATCATCTTTTCTTCCCTTTGATATGAATATTGTATTGCTTGGGTGTGGATAACAAAGGCCACACATGATTTTTTTTTATTAGTTATGAATGGTTTAGGAACTTTCTAACTGAATTTGGGATTTTTTTTATCAACCGGATGAACCGGTTGGGAACCGGTTCAGCCCCATAACTGGCTGCCTCTGTCAGCCATAGGGAACACCTGCCTTTATTGGTCTGGTTCTCACTCATCCGGGCTTGGAATTGAGAACCATTTCTTTTTTTTGCTTCCTTAATCACTTAGGAACTTTTTGACCAAATTTGGGATTTTTTATCAACCGGATGAACCAGTTGGGAACCGGTTCAACCGGTTCAGCCCCATAACTGGCTGCCTCTATCAGCCATGGGGAACACCTGCCTTTCTTGGTCTGGTTTTGACTCATCCGGGCTCGAAATTGAGAACTGTTTCTTTTGTTTGCTTCCTTAATTACTTAGAAACTTTCTGACCGAATTTGGGATTTTTTATCAACCAGTTGAACCAGTTGGGAACAGGTTCAACCGGTTCAGCCCCATAATTGGCTGCCTCTGTCAGCCAATGAGGAACACCTGCCTTTCTTGGTCTGGTTCTCACTCATCTGGGCTCGGAATTGAGAACCATTTCTTTTTTTTGCTTCCTTAATCACTTAGGAACTTTCTGACCAAATTTGGGATTTTTTATCAACCGGATGAACCAGTTGGGAACCGGTTCAACTGGTTCAGCACCATAACTGGCTGCCTCTGTCAGCCATGAGGAACACCTGCCTTTCTTGGTCCGGTTCTCACTCATCCGGGCTCGGAATTGAGAACCGTTTCTTTTGTTTCAATCCTCACTCATTTAGGAATTTTCTAGAAAAATTTGGGAATTCTTCTCAATAGGTTGTACCAGTTGAGAACTAGTTCAACCTGTTCTACTGAAGGACTTTAGGTAGCCCTCGATTTTGGCATTTTTCGAGCCCTTATCCATTGGGGCTCAAACCCATTTGCTATAGGGCGCTTGTGAGCCATCTTGAAGGTTTAAGTCAGTGTTTGATTTCAGTTAGTATGGGCAATTTTGAAGCTATGGGTGGTGTGGTCTAGGTAAGTCTAGTTTGATTTGTATGACATTTGGGGAGTCCATTACCTGATCTCAACTAGCCTTCTTCCTATTTGGCATAAAATTTGATGCTTGATTCTAAATACATGTTGCGTGGTTGACTCACCCTCTACTGTAGCACATGGCTAGGGACCACAGGTACGCATCGTTGGTTTTGATTGTTGAATCATATGCATGCATGGTGCCTAATCCTGAATTTTTGTTACATGTTTATCTGCGTTTGGCTAACCTTTTATGCAGCGCATGGCTAGGGACCACAGGTACGCACCCATTGTTCTGGGTTGGTTGAATTCATATGCATGCCAAATACCCATTAGGATTGTGTGATTCATGACATCTATTTAGCCTAGGGTTTCATCTTTGACCCATATGCTCCCACATACCCCAATTCATTAGTAGAGATCGAGTTCCGGGCCTAGAGGGGTGCTACCTCGCATGAGGTACCTTCCCAATGGGTAACCTGATCCCCGGACCCAGAATCTAGTTTTCCCAGACCATTTTTTTTCCATACTGGGGTCATTAGGGGTTTTGGTTCCTACTTAATTTTCCCCATTTTAAAAATAAAAATAAAAAGTAAGTGGTGACTCCATACAACACCGTTCCTCACCGGGGGCGGGTTTTTCAAAACTGGAGAACTCAACTTTTTCATTCCTTCTTTTCTTTTAATAGCGAGTCGCGCCGGTCCGATGGATCGGGTGAGGTCCACAAATTGGCGACTCCACTGGGGATCGAACCCAGAATCTCTGGTTTCATAAGAAGATCAAGCTTGAACTTGAGTTGGGAATATTGGAGCACATGGTTCATTGATCAGTAGACTCTTAGGCTGCATAGATGACTGATGATCACATACTTGGTTGGTATTTGGCTTGCACCTGTGATGTGTTGTTGCTTGTGTGTTCACCTGTTGGATTCTAGCATGCTTGCTCATTGTTGATTGGTATCTAGCTATGACATTTGGGATTAGACTTAGATGATTAGATTGTGTGTAGATGTGTGGTAGGTTATCTCTTTGTGCATGACTATTTGCTGTATGACTGCTCCTTCCCTTGCATGACTGCTTGCTACTTGTGTTTGTGGGGCATGTGTGTATCCCCTTACTTCAGAATCACTAGTCTTGGTCAACTATTCCTCATGGATTGCTTGTGTTTCTTGGGAGTCATTCCCAATTTGTTCACCTTCGACCAAGCTACGGGTTTGGAATAAGGTCTAGCATAAGGGCTATATCGATGTTTCGGAGCGCTATGGAAAAGATGGATATCTAAGCAATGAAGACTTGTATAGCCCAGAGTTGGATTTCATGGATACATGCGCGGCCAGTATGTCACTTTGATTGATTGATTGATTGTTAGTTAGGACCTTAGGTTGTGTATCCTTATGGGTACAGTCATTTAGTCTTTTAGGACTTGCCTTTTCTCTTTTTTTGACTTTTGAGTCACATTACCCCTGAGGTATCACCATGTCAGAATCCCGTTCCTGCCAGTGGAACCGTATATCAGTTTAGCTATTGACATCACATGTTAGTTCATTCTCTCATAAGATTTTAGTTATACGTTCCTAGTTTGATTTCAGGATTGATAGTCACGGGGACTGACGTACCCCTTTCATTTTGTAGGATTATTGATTGAGATCGACCTGGGTTCCCGATCTTGGATCCGGATTGGAGATAGACTGGTTAGAGGATCAGATTCACCCAGCTAGTTAGAGCAGATACCAAATCATAAAGATATGGATCCTCAGTACGCTACCGTTGACTAGTTAGCTGAGATTACCGATACCATGGCGTCACTTAGGGACGCTATCTTGGGACTGGGTCAGAGGATTGATGGGCACCAGGCCCAGTCATTGCCGATTCCAGGGAGCACTTTGCATGACTCTACTACACCACCACCACCACCATCTGGGCCATCTAGACCATCTGGACCTACTATACAGGAGGACTACATAGTTCCACCACCACCACCACCACCGGTTCAGTCAGCTCCCCAGGCTAGAGCATTTGTGTTGCATGGTCAGACTAAGACTACGCCGCATTCTGTTATGGCACCAGCACAGATTGTTGATGATACCCAGGCTCGGATTGACAGGATTGAGCAGAGGATGAGATCACTACATGTTTCTGATGGGATGATGAGGTGGGATGGATATGATGATCTGCCAATAGCAGCTTTGCCTGTTAAGTTCCGCATGCCGGACATTGAGAGATACACGGGGATAGGGTGCCCCCGTATTCACTTGCAGCTATACAGCACTGTTATGCGTGGGTATAGACTGGATGAGGCACAAATGATTATGTTATTCCCTCTATCATTGAGTGGTGCTGCTCAGCGTTGGTTTGCCTCATTGGACCCTTCGAGACGTAGGACATGGACTGATTTGGGACAAGAGTTTATTAGACAGTATTCTTTCAATACTATAGTGGATGTATCCCGGAGGGAGTTAGAGGCCCTCAGACAGGGGCCGGATGAGTCAGTCACTTCATTCATTTCCCATTGGAGGGAGAAGATAGCACAGATTATTGATAGACCTTCAGAGCGCGATCAGATCAGTATGATTATGCGTAGCCTTCAGCCCCGCTTTGCTAGGCATCTCATGGGCTTCCCTCAGACAGACTTTGGCTCGTTAGTGCAGGCCCTCTATGGTATTGAGGAGGGTATATCTAAAGGTTTATGGGCAGATTCTTCCCCTTCAGACTCAAAGGGGAAGAAGTCGGGATCAGGCCCCAGGCCCTCAGATGTTGGTACTATTGGCATGACAAGACACCGGTCTTCACGTCGTCCTCCATTTCAGAGTCAGTTTTTTGGCACTCCTTATCAGATGATACAGCATGATCTGTATAGACCAGTTGCTCCCATTAGGCCAGTAGGGCCTACTTATCTACATCCGCCACCACAACCGGTATATGCTACACAGGCACCCTAGAGGCCGCCTATGCAGTTCCATCATCAGTATAGAGCACTGCCTCCACCGAGGCCAGTTAGACAGTTCACACAACTTGGGATGCCACTGAGCCGAGCTTTTCAGAGATTGGTTGAGGGGGGACTGATTGCCCCACTACCGCCAAGACCACCACTACAGCCTACCCCCCTAGGATTCAGGACAGATCTTCACTGTGCCTACCATCAGAGAGCAGGCCATGATACAGACAGTTGTTCAGCACTGAGACATGCCATTCAGGATTTGATAGATCAGGGCTTGGTTGATTTGGGGCGCCCGGCTGTGGCCACAGACCCGCTACCTACTCATGACACTAGAGCAGTACCTCCACCCCCGGAAGGGGTACATTTGATTGAGTTTGCAGGGGATGAGATATTTATGATGGGTTGGGATGGAGAGGCTCCTCAGCCGATCAGTCTATATGAGGAGTCAGATTTTGTTGGATATATACCTAGACAGCAGATCCCCAAGCCATTCAGTTTGACCCCGGACGAGATTTATGGGCCACCTCCAGTATCACTGGTATACTTACAACATGTGCCACCTATGACACCCTTCATTCCGTTCCCAGAGGAATATAGGCCCCCTCATAGAGATGTTCAGATCGTTACACGGAGTGGAAGGGTAGC
This sequence comes from Vitis riparia, assembly GCF_004353265.1. Taxonomy (NCBI): domain Eukaryota; kingdom Viridiplantae; phylum Streptophyta; class Magnoliopsida; order Vitales; family Vitaceae; genus Vitis; species Vitis riparia. The sequence continues at coordinate 14,338,359 of NC_048431.1, forward strand.
ACAACCTCCACTCGTTGACAGGCCATTTGCAGGTATAACTGCCAGAGAGGAGGTTCAGAGGGAAGATGATGAGATATTACGCCAGCTGCGTACTACTCAAGCTCGCATATCTATTTGGAGCCTTTTGGCCTCATCTAGTACACATAGAGATGCATTGGTCAGAGCCCTTGGCCAGATTAGGGTTGACACTGCTACTACCCCAGAGGGGCTTATTCACATGTTGACAGCTGATAGAGCTACATGCATAGTGTTTTCTGATGATGACTTGCCACCAGAGGGATCAAATCATGTTCGACCCTTATTCATTGATGTTGTTTGTTCAGGCCGTCGGGTGCCGTCTGTTCTGCTGGACAATGGTTCTGCCCTGAACGTCTGTCCATTGGTTACTGCTATTGCACTTGGGTTTTCGCCAGCCGATTTTGGGGCTTCTACACAAATTGTTCGAGCTTATGATGGGACACTGAGGACAGTTATGGGTACACTCAGTACACATGTCATGATCGGGCCAATTAGTTACTCCATAGTATTTCAGGTTTTAAGGATTCAGTCATCCTTTAACCTGCTTCTTGGTCGCCCATGGATTCATGAGGCTAGTGCTATACCATCTTCCCTCCATCAGAAGGTGAAGTTCATACTGATTCATGCCTAATTGGTGTCTCAGCTGATTCGTGTCCAGCTGGTGCTCCTTGATTGAGGGATTAATCAACAAAATTTATAACCTATTACACCATATACTAGGATAGCAAAGACAAAGCTACTATAGCATAGTGGCTCTAGGATCGTTCACTGGGATGGGTTTTCATTTCACAAATGATATTAATTCAAAGCTAAATTGGTGTCTTTTTATTTCAAGGTTAGCTTTAAAAGAAAACATAAAGATGTTTGAATGAAAAAGGAAACATTTGGTTTTAAGCTAACTAAAAATAGTAACTGATTTTACTTACAAAGAAAAGTGTTTCTTGGAGTTTAGATCACTAGGCTCGGATTCATCATACAAAAAGGAGAGTTCCGGTCACTTGTTTCTTTTCCTCGCATTAGAGAATTAACATATAGTTCCTTCTCCAACCGGTGTTGTACAGATGCTTCCCATTAATGGGTTCAAACACTAAATCCCTCTCACTGATGCACCTTGCAATGGCTCATACCTCTCACCTAGCACTTGCCATTCAAGGTGATCTTTAACCTTGGATTACCCGTCAAAAGCTCGCAAGAGATAACTAATGGATGTCACCTTGGAGTCCAAAAGCTTACCAAGTGTTGGCTATTCTAGAAAATCCTACCTTCAAGTCACCTCCCAGAGGCTTGCAAGGGGTAAACTAGTGAATCTCCACGGACGGAGATCACTTGCCTTACCAAGTGTTGGCCCAGGTGACTCCAAGGTGTTTTAAGTTAACTAAAAACATTAGAAACCATTCACGGGACACACTTACTCTTCATTCATAGCTGAAACCACAAAGCTTCTGATTCTTGCACTTGGAACCTTTCCCGGCAACCTTAACTCCAAGAGACAAAGAGCCTAGCCTCTCATCCTCTGAGGAAAAATCCTCAGAGTTTGATTGGCTAGAAAGAAAAAATGAAAATGAAAGAGAAGACAAGAATATATAGGAAAAATAGAGCAAGTGCTCTATATTTTACTTCATTTGAAACTTTTACAAAAGGTTCATCACTCACCCCCCCTCAGAACAGGCTCCTCGGGCTCCCCTTATACCACAATTACACTTACAGCTATTACATAGATATTTTTGCCAAATTTCTAACTTAAAAACTAAGGAATTCTATCACTGGTGGTTTACAAGGAGAAATTGGGCATTTAGACAACAAAAATCTAATAAAAAAATATCTCCAAGTGTCGGTTACAAATATCAGGAAGCACTAAGGACCACTTCGCAGGTGAAAAGTGAGGTCTGCGAAATTTCGCAGGTGCACAAGAAGAGCTGCGAAATTTCTTTGCAGCTACCAGCTGATTCAACACTTTTGCAAAGTGGACTTCCATCTTGTGGTGTTTGGCTTCCATCGCGGCGTGAAGCTTCAGGGGAAATCCATAGCACTGTGCAAAAAGGCTGCGAAATCATTCCGCAACAAAATGGTGATTTCGCAGCACTTTTCTGAAGCCTTCCTTCAGCTTGGAGCAGTTGTCTTCAAAAGGTTGTAACTTCCTCATTTCAGCTCCAAATTTCACACGGTTTGAAGCATTGGATTGTTGACTTCCTAAGCTTTCAAATGACATATAGCATGCATAATTTGGACATCAGGAAGTGCTCCAAAAGTGGCTGAAATGACTGTCATCAAGAATGCTTCATGGCAGATTTCTCTTTGCTTCCCCTCCTTGCATTCCGGATTTGCTTATGGCAAAGGACTTCAAAGCTTTGGTTCTTCATGCTTCTGAGCTTTCCATTGATTTTCCATAGATTCCAAATAACTCTCCTCACTCTTGGATTGCTTTGGTGATCAAATTACTAACAAAAACACCAAAACTTACACAATTTGATTAGAATTGATTGCAAGGGTCCTTAACATGCTAATTGGGTTAAAAGGCACTAACTACTACTCAAAAGTGTTTAAAAGAGTTAATTACAAGCTATGAAATAGCACTTTTTGAGTAGTAATCACATACGCGAGGGGCGCATTATCACGATACAGTCTGATAGAGATATTATCACTTAGTCTGAGCTAGTGTTACATATCAGTCACAGTGAGGATGACTTACATTTGATCGGGTTTACGTTCGATGAGGTTCAGGTTGTTAGCTTAGAGGATGGCAGCAGAGATATGGTACCTATGTCGTTCGACCAGCACAGTAGCACTTTGGTGCTTAGCATGATGAGAGGCATGTCTTATTTGCCTGGTATGGGATTGGGTCGTCGCCAACAGGGGCCCCACAAGTTTACTTTCACAGTTGATCACGACGCGCCCTACGGATTAGGTTACATCCCCACAGAGGCTGATGCACGTTATATGTCACAACTGCGCAGGGATAGGGTGAGGGCTCGCATGTCTGGCATTCCATTTGATTATCCCCTCCGCCCATACACCTTCCAGTTGGCCGACTACTTCATTAGGGGTTTAGAGCATACACTTCGCACAGAGGGGACTGTTCACATTCCAGAGACAGTTGAGATTTAGGACATCCAGCAGGCCCTGGGTCAGATTCATTTGGACACCGAGACTACTGAGGCACCTGGTGCCATGATAGTCGTGCCCCCATCATCGAACCGAGCTAGTGTGTTCTCTATGTGTTTCCCCGAGGAGGTCCCTGACTATGACCTACCTATGGATTTGGGAGATGGCACTGACGAGATGGACATGATCGGCATAGGCCGTATCTTCGATGCAGCCCCACGCGGGCCCTATACTGCTTTTGATATGTTCGGAGTTTCTGTACTCGAGATTGATGGGGATGACTTTATTCCTGATGCCTACACTGATGATATGGATTTTATAGGCATTGGTCGTATCCTTGATGCAGCCCCACGTGGGCCCCATTATGCTTTTGACATATCTGGAGTTTCCGTACTTGATGATGAGTCAGTCTTTGATGTCGTTACTTCTGATTTTACTTCTGTTGAGGGAGCGTCCGACTTTGTGGACCCACCTCTTTCTTCTGACACTATGTCTGGGTTTGTCACCCGCTTTGATGATATTTCTGATGGTAATAATGATATGAGTATTTTCGAGTACTTGACTGTGTCACAACATCTTCCTTTGATTGCACCACCAGCACCCACGACACATATATATGATGTTGATGATATGGGAGATACGGATGACCCACTGGGTGGTCAGTCAGAGTTTGATTCGGACACAGAGGATGAGAAAGTCACACCCATTTCTGGTAGCACAGAGTTGATATATTTTTGGGCACCAGATCAGCTCAGGAAGATCAGGATTGGCTCTTCTCTATCTCCTGATGAGAGGAGTAGGTTGATTGACCTGCTCAGGTCATACCTGGATGTATTTGCATGGTCATATGAGGACATGCCGGGCCTTGACCCCTCCATAGTGCAGCATCACCTGCCCATTTTACCACATGCTAGGCCCATTAAGCAGAAATTGAGAAGACTACACCCTCGATGGAGTTTGCAGGTTAAGGAAGAAATTCGGAAGCAACTCAGTGTTGGTTTCTTGTCAGTGGTTGAGTATCCTGAGTGGCTAGCTAATGTTGTCCCTGTTCCCAAAAAGGACGGCAAGGTTAGGGTTTGTGTTGACTTTCGAGATCTGAATAAGGCCAGCCCTAAGGATGATTTTCCCCTCCCACACATTGATATGCTGGTTGATAGCACTGCAGGGCATCCGATGTTGTCCTTCATGGATGGCTTTTCTGGGTATAATCAGATTCTAATGGCTCTAGAGGATATGGAAAAGACTTCTTTCATTACTGACTGGGGTACTTACTGCTACCGGGTTATGCCATTTGGGTTGAAGAATGCAGGAGCCACTTATCAGAGAGCTGCTACTACTCTGTTCCATGATATGATGCACACAAATGTCGAGGTATATGTGGATGACATGATAGTGAAGTCCCGAGACAGGACATATCACTTAGTAGCCTTACAAAGGTTTTTTTAGAGGATCAGACAGTTCAGGTTGAGATTGAATCCCAAGAAGTGCACCTTTGGGGTGACTTCTGGAAAATTGCTGGGACACATTGTTAGTGAGAGAGGTATAGAGGTTGATCCAGAGAAAATCAGAGCCATACTTGACATGCCTGCCCCGAGGACTGAGAAAGAGATCAGGGGATTCCTAGGCAGATTGCAGTACATCAGTCGTTTCATTGCTAGATTGACAGACATTTGTGAGCCTATCTTCCGCCTTCTGAGGAAGAATCAGCCTACAGTTTGGAATGATGATTGTCAGCGCGCTTTTGAGAGGATTAAGGAGTGTCTCCTTTCTCCTCCGATTTTAGTGCCTCCCACACCGGGGCGTCCTTTGCTTCTGTACTTATCAGTTTCAGACATGGCCTTAGGATGCATGTTAGCTCAGCTTGATGATTTGGGGAAGGAGCGTGCCATCTATTATTTGAGTAAGAGGATGCTTGAGTATGAGTGCACATACATTATGATTGAGCGCCTTTGCTTGGCATTGGTTTGGGCCACTAGGAGACTTAGACATTACATGACAGAGTATTCTGTGCTCTTGGTCTCACGATTGGACCCGTTGAGGTATCTATTTGACAGGCCTGTTCTGACCGGTAGGCTCATGAGATGGCTGGTATTGTTGACAGAGTTTGATATTCATTATGTCACACAGAAGTCAGTAAAAGGAAGCATTGTTGCAGATCATCTAACTCCTTTGCCAATATCCGATGACAGATCAGTTGATAATGATTTCCCTGATGAGCAGATCATTTCGATGACTAGTATTACGGGATGGCGGTTGTACTTTGATGGTGCTGCCAATCAGTCGGGGTTTGGCATTGGTATCTTGTTGATATCACCACAAGGTGATCATATACCTAGATCAGTCCTGTTAGCATTTTCTGATCATCACCGATTGATGAATAATATTGTAGAGTATGAGGCTTGCATTACATATTTGGAGACTGCACTTGATCTTGGCATTAGACAGTTGGAGATCCACGGGGATTCCAACTTGGTTATAAAGCAGACTCAGGGTATCTAAAGGACACGGGATGAGAAGCTGAAACCCTACCATGCTTACTTGGACCTATTGATTGATAGATTCGATGTGTTAAGGTATATACATCTGCCCAGGGCGGAGAATCAGTTTGCCGATGCATTAGCCACCTTGGCTTCTCTGATTGTGATCCCTGCGGGGGTGAATGTTAGGCCATTACTGATTGAGACTAAGTCTGCACCAGCTTACTATTGTCTGATTGGAGAGATAGAGGATCAGATTGAGCTGCCATGGTATCACGATATTTATCAATTTCTGTCATGCAGCGCTTACCCAGAGTCAGCCTCGGCCAAGGATAGGAGAGCATTGAGACAGTTGGCCACCAGATTTGTTGTTTGCGGGGATGCGCTGTATAGGAGATCACCTGATGGCTTGTTATTATTATGTCTAGACCGTGCATCTGTAGATCGAGTGATGAGAGAAGTTCATGCAGGGGTTTGTGGCCCACACATGGGAGGTCATATGCTAGCACGTAAGATTATGAGGACTGGCTACTTTTGGTTGACCATGGAGACAGATTGTTGCCAATTTGTACAAAGATGTTAGGAGTGTCAGATGCATGGAGACTTGATACACGTGCCACCTTCTGAGTTGCATGCACTTGCATCCCCTTGGCCGTTTTCAGTATGGGGTATTGATATTATTGGGAAGATCTCGCCTAAGTCTTCTAGCGGGCATGAGTACATTTTGGTTGCCATTGACTATTTCACCAAGTGGGTGGAAGCTGCTTCTTATGCTATGTTGACAGCGGCCAGAGTGGCCAAGTTCATCAGATCGCATATTATCTGCCGATACGGGGTCCCTCATGAGCTGATCTCAGACAAAGGGGTGCATTTTAAGGGCGAGGTGGACATGTTGATTCAAGAGTATGGCATTCAGCATCACAGATCGTCTGCGTACAGGTCGCAGACTAACGGGGCAGTTGAGGCCGCAAATAAGAATATTAAGAGGATTTTGAGAAAGATGGTCGAGACTTCTCGGGATTGGTCAGAAAAGCTCCCTTTCGCATTGTGGGCTTATCGTACATCTTTTCGCACCTCTACTGGAGCTACCCCATATTCTTTGGTGTATGGTATGGAGGCAGTGTTACCTGTTGAGATTGAGATGGGATCTTTGAGAGTAGCACTAGAGCAACATATATCCGAGGCCGAGTGGGCCCAGTCTCGTTATGATCAGCTTAGCCTGTTGGATGAGAAGAGATTGACGGCGGTAGATCATGTTCAGGCCTATCAGAGGAAGATGACCCGTGCATTCAGAAAGAGGGTCAAGCCTAGGAAATTCCAGAGAGGTGACCTAGTCTTAAAATTCCTTAGGGGATTGATCAGTGACCCTAGAGGCAAGTTTAGACCGAGTTGGAGCGGGCCTTATGTCATCCGAGATCTGACTCGAGAGGGAGCTGCCTGGTTGACAGACCTAGACGGAAATCAGTTCATAGAGCCAGTTAATGTGGATCAGCTGAAGAAGTTTTATGCATGAGATCATGGTCAGAGGATGGGTGGCTGTCACTTCGAGTAGCCATATTCCCTATTGCACACCCGTACATTGATATATACTATTGCTAACCCTTTGAGCCTCACGTGGTTTATTATGGCCTTTTCTTTCATTCAGCCTTGCATACCTTTTCTGACCTAGGTTGGGGGCCTACCCTTGTGCGCTTTGTATTTATTGATTGGATCTATGAGCATTGTGGGCATGGTGTCATTCTTCGTTTGTTCTTTCTTGCATCATTGTCTGTTTCTTTTCGTCTCCATTTTGCATCTTCACACCGTCTACCTGTTAGTCTAGTTTCTATCATCTCTATTCACTTCGCTTCTGTTTTCCGTTATGTGATGATGATGCGCTCTCGTCCCAGAGCTACCAATCAGGTTTCTCACATCCTTCGTTCCGCCTGTAGGCTTTGATCCAGGATTCTTAGGTTGAAGGGGTCGGTCAAGATTGGAGGTTTAGGGTTCTTTTGTTGGATTGTGATAGTATGGAATTCGGCAAAAAAAAAAGAAAAAAAAAAGGAAAAGATAAAATAAAATGAAAAAAGAAAAGAAAAGAAAAAATTGTGCTTGTTTGGTATTCGTTGATATACTTGGGATCATCAGAGGTGGTTTTGGGTTTGAGAGATTTCTTTTTCCTTTAAGAGTCAGATGAGAGCATTGTACGATCCTTCTCACCATGGATCTGGGCGACACATTGGGAGTGAGGTTTGGGTTTCCTTGGCACTAGGCCCTTGGATCATTGTCTACATCACCATTCCCATCATATAGTGACTTGCTTTGATTTGCCGTTTTTAGGATGAGTTGTTCGTCGTTGTCACATATTGCTATATTCGTATCCCAGTTGGTTTCTCCATTTTCTTCTACACCCATTCATCATTCATCTTATCCCTTTTCGTCTGCTTCTATCCTCGTCGATCGTCATTTCACTTCATGAACGATGAGTTCTTTGGTGCATGTCACCTATTGTTTGTTTTTTATTTGGATGCAGGGTTGAGTCACCTTGCTCACATGGTTCTGCGATATTTGACATGGCGCACACAGGGGTTTGGCATTATCTATTGGGAGATTTGGGCCTTAGTTTCCCATCGTTTCATTCACCTTTTACCCCTGGCCTACATTACGGTCCGAGTCGTAAGACCACCCTGAGGCCATGAGATCTCATGTCTACTTCGACGCGGTTCATTCGGACAAGCTCCGTCTACTGATTGAGTATGGGATGTTGATAGGTCTCCATTGCTTCGGGAGATATCAAGGGTCACATATTGCCTTTCCATTCAGTTTGCTTGCCTTAGGTCCATGATCAGAGATAGATGATACAGAGAGTTGGGACCGTTGAGGGCACCTTTGCCTGATGTTTTGACACGTTTATACTAGGGCATGCCCCCATCCTTGCATGCTGGCTTTGGCTCTTTATACATGTACGCAGGCATTCCGTTTCACCTAGCGATGTTATGAACATCAAAGTTTGAGTAAGCCCCGCATTCAGCTCAGTTTCTTCATATATCAGAGTGCTTCTGGGGGTTTGACCAGATATCAGATTCACGGTATTCATTGACCCAGTAGAGGTGCATACCCCATTCATTGTCTTGTTCGTTAGTTCAAATGAGTGGGTCTTCAGTGATGTATTCCAAAGTTTTCATTAAGATATATGAGTTTCAGATGTACACAATAGGGCATATCCCCTATCAGTTTTGTGGATATTGGATGTTATGGATTAGAGTGGAGGTTTTTTTTCCTTAGAAATGGATGATTGTGATATTTTCAGCTCTCTGACTTTAACCATATGTGCGGTTATGGGATTCTGACATGATATTGATATCTTAGACTGGGGCATAACTCCTTCCTTTCACCCTTGGTCACATTTATGAGTTTGTCCTATAGGGGCATACCCCCTTCTTTCCATTTGTTAGGGGTGATTGTGATTTCTCGCTTGTCATTTATCGGCATTTTCTGGTGTTACACCAGGGCATACCCTTTTTTTTTTTGTCATGATGAAGGTGTTTGATTTTTGGCTTCTTCGAGTCATTTGTTGGCAGTCCCTGATCGTCATACTGGGGCATACGCTTTGTTATCAAGGTTAGTATATCAGCGGTTGCATCTCGAGTCCCCCTATTTTTCTTTGAGTTTTGTTTTAAGGCATCCCCTGTCTGTTTAGGTGTTTTGAGCCTTAGTAATGGCATCCCTACCCTCTTTTAGTTCAGTGGTTCCTCGACATCGTGCCCGGGTTCGATCCCCGATTTCACACTTTTCTGGTACTCGCCCGAATTCCATCATTTTCTGGTACTTGCTTGGATTTCACCATTTTCCGGTACTCGCCCGAATTTTACCCCTTTTCGGTACTCGCCCAGATTTCACCATTTTTCGGTACTTGCCTGTATTTCACACTTTTCCGGTACTCGCCCGGATTTCACACTTTTCCGGTACTTGGCCGGATTCCATCATTTTTCGGTACTTGCCCGGATTTCACCATTTTTCGGTACTCGCCCGGATTCCATCATTTTCCGGTACTCGCCCGAATTTCACCATTTTCCGGTACTTGCCCAAACCCTTCTTCCGTACTTGCCCGAATTCCACCATTTTTCGGTACTTGCCCGAACCCTTCTCCGGTACTCGCCCAGATTCCACCATTTTTCGGTACTCGCCCGGATTCCACCATTTTCTGGTACTCGCCCGGATTTCACACTTTTCCGGTACTCGCCCGGATTCCACCATTTTCCGGTACTCGCCCAAATTCCACCAATTTTCGGTACTTGCCCGAACCCTTCTCCGGTACTCGCTCGGATTTCACACTTTTTCGATACTTGCCCGGATTCCACCATTTTTCGGTACTCGCCCGGATTCCACCATTTTTCGGTACTCGCCCGGATTCCACCATTTTCCGGTACTCGCCCGGATTTCACACTTTTTCGGTACTTGCCCAGATTCCACCATTTTTCGGTACTCGCCCGGATTTCACACTTTTCGGTACTTGCCCCGATTCCACCATTTTTCGGTACTCGCCCGGACCCTTCTCCGGTACTCGCCCGAATTTTACCCATTTTCGGTACTCGCCCGGATTCCACCATTTTTCGGTACTTACCCGAACCCTTTTCCGGTACTTGCCCGGATCAAATCCCTAATCTTTCCCGACATCGTGATCAGGTCTTCTTTTATCTTTCTCCGGCATCGTGCCTAGATCCCAAAGTCCATTCGGTCAGCATGACTTATTTCCCTTAACCTTCTTTATTGTTGGGTCGGGACAAAATTGTTGGTCATTTGGGTTCTTCACTAGAGTTCATTTCACTCTTGCATTACATGCACTTCGCACTCACAATTCACTCGTTCATTCACTCTACTGAAGAGGCGCATATTTGTAGACCCTCAATTTTGTCCCTCGACACTGGCATTTATCCTTTGGGTGTCACATCCACCCATCGTTCGCATATGGCACTACTAAGGCCCCTTTTGGGCTTAGTCGGTGTCCGAGCCTCGTGTGGGTTGGTCTGTGGTCCATTATGGTGCATATGTGGTTCATTTTGGAGGGTCACCATGGCCATTTTCCTAGTCATTCACATCACGCTATAGGAAGGAAGTGGGGTCATCCCGATGTTTTAGCTTAGTTGGAGTTTATAGGGGCATGTTGAGGTTCGGAGCACTCGGGCTTGTTTTGATCGTATCTCCCTCATCCAAACTCGGAATCAAGAACCGTTTCTTTTATGGATTCCTTATTATTCCAGGAACATTCTGTAAAATTTTCAAAATTTTTTGCAACCGATCAGTTGGTTGGCAGCCGGTTCAGCCGGTTCATCGAGTCAGCCGGTGTAGAACACTGATATTTGGTAATTGTTTTGATCATATCTCCCTCTTCCGAACTCGGAATCATGCACCATTTTTTTTCATGGATTCCTTACTCTTCTAGGAACATTTTGTCAAATGTTTAAAATTTTTTGCCATCGGTTCGACTGGTGGGCATCCAGTTCGTCCGGTTCAGCCGGTTCATTGAGTCAGCTGAGGTAAAACACTAATTCTAGTAATTTTGGGGCCCAAATCCTACATGGCTCAGGCCCATAAGCTCCAGATTGGTTTTGGGCAATTTTGTGGGTCCATTTTGGGCCTTGGTTTGGGTTCCTTGCAGCCCACCACGAATCCATATGGATTCTTGGTGGTGAAGCAAGCTGAAAGCTGAAGGGAGTGAGCTGGCCTTGTAAGTTTAAGAGAAGTAATGAGGGGTGTGGTTCCCATGCTGATGAAGGGGATTTCGGTGCTGAAGGGGAAGGAACCTAGGAGGCTCAAATGCTGAGAGGGGTATGAGTATAAAAGGTGGGAAGAGAGGAGAGCAAAGGACCTTTTGGCATTTTCTGAGAGAGGGGAAATTTTGCTGGTGAGAGAAACAAAAAGGTCAGGAGCATCTTCTGAGTTGAGGGTGTGGGGAAAGCTTCAGCACTGTGGTTTCTTTGAAGAGGAGAATGACAGCATCTTAGTTTTGGGAGTCATCATTGGCATACACAGATCATATTTGGTGGAGATTCTGAGGTAAGCATGCTGAATTTTCTTTGCTGACAGTTTATCTTCCTCGTCTTCATATGTTTTTCTCCTTCCTCATCATCTTTTCTTCCCTTTGATATGAATATTGTATTGCTTGGGTGTGGATAACAAAGGCCACACATGATTTTTGTTGATTAGTTATGAATGGTTTAGGAACTTTCTAACTGAATTTGGGATATTTTTATCAACCGGATGAACCGGTTGGGAACCGGTTCAGCCCCATAACTGGTTGCCTCTGTCAGCCATGGGGAACACCTGCCTTTCTTGGTCTGGTTCTCACTCATCCGGGCTCGGAATTGAGAACCGTTTCTTTTTTTGCTTCCTTAATCACTTAGGAACTTTCTGACCAAATTTGGGATTTTTTATCAACCGGATGAACCAGTTGGGAACCGGTTCAACCGGTTCAGCCCCATAACTGGCTGCCTCTGTCAGCCATGGGGAACACCTGCCTTTCTTGGTCTGGTTCTCACTCATCCGGGATCGGAATTGAGAATCGTTTCTTTTGTTTGCTTCCTTAATCACTTAGGAACTTTCTGACTGAATTTGGGATTTTTTATCAACTAGCTGAACCAGTTGGGAACAGGTTCAACCGGTTCAGCCCCATAACTAGCTGCCTCTGTCAGCCAATGAGGAACACCTGCCTTTCTTGGTCTGGTTCTCACTCATCCGGGCTCGGAATTGAGAACCGTTTCTTTCTTTTGCTTCCTTAATCACTTAGGAACTTTCTGACCAAATTTAGGATTTTTTATCAACCGGATGAACCAGTTGGGAACCGGTTCAACCGGTTCAGCACCATAACTGGCTGCCTCTGTCAGCCATGAGGAACACCTGCCTTTCTTGGTCCGGTTCTCACTCATCCGGGCTCGGAATTGAGAATCGTTTCTTTTGTTTCAATCCTCACTCATTTAGGAGTTTTCTAGAAAAATTTGGGAATTCTTCTCAATAGGTTGTACCAGTTGAGAACTAGTTCAACCTGTTCTGCTGAAGGACTTTAGGTAGCCCTCGATTTTGGCATTTTTCGAGCCCTTATCCATTGGGGCTCAAACCCATTTGCTATAGGGCGCTTGTGAGCCATCTTGAAGGTTTAAGTCAGTGTTTGATTTCAGTTAGTACGGGCAATTTTGAAGTTATGGGTGGTGTGGTCTAGGTAAGTCTAGTTTGATTTGTATGACATTTGGGGAGTCCATTACCTGATCTCAACTAGCCTTCTTCCTGTTTGGCATAAAATTTGATGCTTGATTCTGAATACATGTTGTGTGGCTGACTCACCCTCTACTGTAGCACATGGCTAGGGACCACAGGTATGCATCGTTGGTTTTGATTGTTGAATCATATGCATGCATGGTGCCTAATCCTGAATTTTTGTTACATGTTTCTCTGTGTTTGGCTGACCTTTTATGCAGCGCATGGCTGGGGACCACAGGTACGCACCCATTGTTTTCGGTTGGTTGAATTCATATGCATGCCAAATACCCATTAGGATTGTGTGATTCATGACATCTATTTAGCCTAGGGTTTCATCTTTGACCCATATGCTCCCACATACCCCAATTCATTAGTAGAGACCGAGTTCCGGGCCTAGAGGGGTGCTACCTCGCATGAGGTACCTTCCCAATGGGTAACCTGATCCCCGGACCCAGAATCTAGTTTTCCCAGACCACTTTTTTTCCATACTGGGGTCATTAGGGGTTTTGGTTCTTACTTAATTTTCCCCATTTTAAAAATAAAAATAAAAAGTAAGTGGCGACTCCATACAACACCGTTCCTCACCGAGGGCGGGTTTTTCAAAATGGAGAACTCAAATTTTTCATTCCTTTTTTTCTTTTAATAGCGAGTCGCGCCGGTCCGATGGATCGGGTGAGGGTCCACAGTTGGATAATTCCGCTCATGCTGCTTTAACTGTCTTGAGGCATAAGCTACCACCTTGCCTTGCTGCATTAGCACACACCCTAACCCCACTGTGGAAGCATCACAATAAATTGTAAACAATCTCCACTAATAGGAGCAGTTAACACTAGAGCAGTGGTCAATTTATGCTTCAACTCCTGGAAAGCATTCTCACACTCCTCAATCCAATCAAACTTCACCCCTTTTCTAATCAACCGAGTCATTGGTGCTGCAATTCTAGAGAAGTCTTCTACAAACCTCCTATAATATCCAGCCAACCCCAAGAAACTTCTAACCTCAAATACATTAGTAGGCCTTTGCCACTCCTGTACAGCTTCCACCTTGGAATGGTCTACTGCTATTCCTGCCTCAAAAACCACATGGCCTAAGAAATTCACTTCAGTAAGCCAAAACTCACTTTTGTCCAACTTCCCATACAACTGATGCCTTCTCAAAGTTTTAAGGGTGGTCACCAAATGCTGTTTATGCTCCTCTAAACTCTTGGAGTAGATCAAGATGTCATCCATAAACACAATCACAAACTGATCCAAGTAAGCACGAAATACTCTATTCATTAAATCCATGAAAGCAGTGGGGGCATTAGTTAACCCAAAAGGCATGACTAAGAACTCATAATGCCCATATCTTGTTCTAAAAGCGGTTTTAGGAACATCCTCTTCCCTAACCCTCAATTGATGATTCTCAGTTCTCAAGTCAATCTTACTAAAATACTTTGCACCCTTCAACTGATCAAACTAGTCATCTATCCTTAGAAGAGGATACTTGTTCTTCACAGTAACTCTATTCAACTTCCTATAGTCAATACATAACCTTAGTGTGCCATCCTTCTTCTTCAAAAACAACACTGGGGCTCCCCATGGTGACGTACTTTGACGAATAAAACCCTTACCCAACAATTCATCTAACCGAGTTTTCAATTCCTTCAACTCAAGAGGGGCCATCCTATAAGGGGATACTGAAATAGGATCAGTTCCTGGGTATACTTCAATAGAGGAATCAAACTCTCTATGCGGTGGTAAACTTGGTAACTCATCTGAGAATACATCCTGAAACTTCCTCACTATTGGAATTTTTGTAATGTCCTTCTGGGCTTTCTCCTTACCACGAAGGCAAGCTAAGAAATTTATTGATCCCTTCCTCAACACATGCTGATAACATGGATCAGACTGCGAAAAAGGCAAACTAACACATGTCCCTCCAACAAAGCAAACCTCAAATCCCTTTGGCAAACAAAATATTATCCTACGGCGATGACAATCAATAACCGCTCTATACACTGTCAACCAATCCATTCCCAAGATAACATCATACCTAGTCATATCCAAAATCCTCAAATCCACATTTAGTGCTCTATCTGCCAAGGTAATAACACACTCCTTGCATATTCTATCAACTCTAGAATTCGTACTCATAGGGGACTCAATAAGTAACAAATTTTCTACCCTTTCTGTTTTCAACCCCAATGCATTAGCACAAGATGCATAAATGAAAGAATGAGTTGCACCAATATCAAACAAAACACGCACCCAAGTACTATATACCAAAATCATACCTTCCACCAAAAGGGCGTCCTCCTCTGGCTCTATTGGGGTCAAGGCAAAAACTCTTCCTGCTGCCTGCCTTCCCCTACCTCTAGCATTCGACCCTTGAGAAGAACGGGTCTGACTACTCATAGTAGTTGTCCTGGTTCCCTGCGCTGCTAGGGGTAATTGTGGCATCTGGTAAAGAGCAATTGAAACTGAGGGGGCTGGAAAGACATTACTGGCTGTTACTGAGAACTTCCCTGAGACTGAGGTCGAGCCTGCTGTACACCCCGCAATGGGCAAGCCCTCCATAAGTGGTCTCCCGCTCCACAACCATAACATACTCTATTAGCAGCCACCCTCTGAGCACTCTACTCACCTCTTGCATAGAATGAGGAATGCCTCTCAGACTGCCTCTGTCTCTGCTGTGGGCCCTGAGATCTCCCCTAGGAACTTTCCCCCATTCTTTGTTTCCCTTTTCTATCCCCTCTTTGCTCCCGAATTTGGTTGGTCTCCTCAATATCCTGCTCCACCAACAAAGCCCTCTTAACCAACTCAGAATAATCCCTTCTTGCCAGTGGGACTAATCTGTTCCTAATAGCAGACCTTAACGCCTACTGGAACCTCCTAGCCTTTTCTCCTTCCTCACTGATCATCCCCAAAGCAAAATGAGACAACTTTGAGAAACGTGACTCATACTCCAGCACCGACATGGTTCCTTGGATGAGGTGCTCAAACTCTATCCTCTTGGCATGCTTAGCCACCTCCCCAAAATACTTGCCTAGGAAGATTCTCTCAAATTCCTCCCAAGTCATAACCTCAGTGTCATACACCCTTTTCATTGATTCCCACTAGAAATCAACTTTATCAACAAGCATATATGCTGCCAGACCTACCCTTCTTTCCTTAGGTATGTCCAGTCCCACCAGAATTCTTCTCATCCTCCTCAAACAATGCTCAGCTGCTTCAGTACTGGGCTCTCCATTAAAAGATGGAGGCTGCATCACCATGAACCTCTTCATTGCTTCCATTTGGCTCACTGTTGACCTTTCAGTGTGGCTCCTCCTATGTGAGTGGCCTGAATCCTCATGGCCCTGGGTATCTCCTGATCTCCTAGAGTCCTGACCTCTCATCGACTGAACAGTCTCTCTCAACTCCCTTCCTACTTCTCGGAGTAGTTCTTCTCTTAATTCTTCTCTTACTGACTCCAACTCCTCATTTCTCTTAGATCTTCCTCTTCTGGTCCTTCCCGCCATTTCAAATTTAACAATCCCTGATTCAACCACATTACCAAGGTGAGCAAAATAAATTCACATGTACCCATTTAACAACCTCAACAACTATCAAAACTTTCACTTTCCTACAATCACAATACATAACTCAACATAATTAACATCATC
Source organism: Vitis riparia (assembly GCF_004353265.1). Taxonomy (NCBI): domain Eukaryota; kingdom Viridiplantae; phylum Streptophyta; class Magnoliopsida; order Vitales; family Vitaceae; genus Vitis; species Vitis riparia. The sequence continues at coordinate 14,354,835 of NC_048431.1, forward strand.
ATGTTCTTATTATCATCTACAAGAGCCATCACAAGGCTTTTCAAACATCAAGAATCAACAATTAACTAATTTATTTAATAATAAACTCATTAACTAACACATACAGAAAATCATAACATTACATAACATTACAATACACACAACACCCAAAAACATTGACCCCAAGGTATTATTGCAACCTTGGCTCTGATACAATGCTGCCACGACCCAAATTCCGGGCGACCCAAAATTTGGCCCGTGACCCCAAGTCAAAGGTTTGACCCTAAGGGTTTCTCTTATTCCACGTTGGCAATCAACTAAAACACTCTGAAATTTTATTTTATTTTATTTTATTTTTTTCACATATAAGTCCCACTAGGTTCTCACCAACTAACAATATTTCAAACCTTATTCAAACACATCAAGATTTAATAAACATCATTGCATTCCAAAATAAAATTTCATAAAAATCCCCTTAATCAAATTAAGGTCTTATTACATTATCCATAATTCACTTATTACAAGGTCTCAATACCATAAACACAATAAAAAAAATAAAACACATTTCACTAAACCTCTCCAGAGGCATCTTGAAGTCCTTCATGTCCCACTTGTGGATCCTCAAGAGTGATATCTGCATCTAAAAAGATATAAAAGGGAAGGGGTGATCATTTTCACATTGCTCAGTAGGGTGCCTAACACCCAAAGGGTTAATGGGGGATTACTATATTTCAATAACCCAAACACAACAGTTTACCAATATAAATCAAGTCACACAATTTAACATATAACATTATACTCAATCCCACAACATCCAATCATTAAATGAATGCATATGAATGTGTGACACACAGTCATACAATGCATTATCGTTCTCGGGCTTTCACCGAAGGATACGCGTCCGCACCCAAATATACTCCCCATTCGGAGTCTTCCCGAGGTAAACTTTCGGGTCTTTCACCCTAGGGATCTCTCCCCCTTCTTAATTCGCCTCACACGAGCTTTCACTTTTCATCCCTATTTTATTTTTGTCCATTTCATACACTTTTCACAATTTTTTTTTTCATACAACCATGATGCAAGTGAATGCCACAAACTCCAAAATTCCTCAATAATTTCTACAATTCCAATAATTCCAACATTCTCAATAACCCAATAAAATAAAATTTTCACTTTGAAATTCCCGAAAATACATCAACAAATTTTCAGAAATTCACACATCAATATACTTGAATTTATATCACAATTTCATAAATTTTCAATAATTTTAATAATTCCCAATATTTGAAAATAACTAATTTTCCACAATAAAATTACCGCAAATATTCCAATCAATTTTCAAAATTTCATAAATCACTAGATTTGAATTCTTGCCCTAACTCCGGAATTTTCCTATATTTCTAATCATTTTTAACAGCCTAAAACGATTAATTATCAATTGCAAAGAATTCCGGAAATTACAAAAAAATCCAGAAAAATCCCAAATCATTCCAGAAAATTCACACAACATCAAAATTATCTACTTAACTCATAATTATCAAATTTATAAATTTTTTCCAATGAAAAATACATTAAATTTGAGTTTTAGGGTTAGTTTTCCCCTACCACAAATCTGAGAAGTTGACCATTAAAAATGAAATCAGCTATCGTAGACTTGTTCCTCTAGTCGAATAGAGTACTTCCTCCGAATTTGGGCTGAAACGGAGGTCGTTTGGCCATCCAAACGGTCGGTCAAAGATCCGGTGAGTGACCAAATTTCTGCACAGTGCCTTTCTCTCTCTCTCTCCCTGCGTGCTGCCAGTTTCTAATTATCCCCCTTTTCTTTTTTTTTTTTCCTTAAAAAATTTCACTAGCCACTTAAGCCCAAAACCAAAGGCCCAATTCCATTTCATTTCATTTTAAGAATCCATACTACCTTTACATGGCCCAAGTTTAATAGCCCATTGAATATTTTCATTTATTTTCTTTTATTTTACTTCTCTTTTGTTTATTCTATTTGTTTTATTTGATTTCCAATTCAATTTTTTTTAACACACAAATTTATTTATTAACACCAATCCAAAACTAATTTTCTCAATTTTATTATTCATCAATTTAATTTAATTTTTTCTTAATTACTTCTAATTAATTTTTAATTAATTTTTTTTTTCGTTTTCATTTTTCGTTTTCGGAAGTTTTCAATTTCTAAAATCTTAAGAAATTTTCTACCCTAAGGCTGACATGGCATAAAATTTCAACTTGTTTAATTGACCGACACAATAAAATGAAATTCACCAATCTGAAATTGACACGTGTTCTCCAAACACTTTTCTTTTTTACTTTTCAACCATCACACAAAATAAGACTTTTCAAACTAAAAATGCTAACGTGTCATAAAATACCCGGTCATTACAGGTTTTCATTGACCACTCGACCTTAAAATATTTGTTGACTAAATAAGATGCAAAAGTGAGGCTGATTAGATAGATTCTCTTGCTTCAAGAATTGAATCTTCAGATCAAAGATAAGAAAGGAGTGGAGAATGTGGTAGCCGACCATCTGTCGAGGCTAGCCATTGCACATAATTCCCACAGTTTTCCAATTAATGATGATTTTCCAGAGGAGTCACTCATGTTGATAGAAGGCGCTCCTTGGTATGCTCATATTGCTAACTATCTAGTTATCGGAAAAGTTCCAAGTGAGTGGAAAGCATAAGATAAGAAGCACTTCTTTGCAAAAATTCATGCTTACTATTGGGAGGAGCCATTCCTATTCAACTATTGTGCTGATCAAATAATATGGAAGTGCATCCATGAGCAAGAGCAACAGGGGATCCTTAGTCATTGCCACGAAAGCGCATGTGGAGGGCACTTTGCTTCTCAGAAGACAACTATGAAGGTGTTGCAATCGGGTTTTTGCTGGTGATTACTACTCAAAAAGTGCTATTTTATAGCTTGTAATTAACTCTTTTAAACACTTTTGAGTAGTAGTTATTACCTTTTAACTCAATTGGCATGTTAAGGACCCTTGCAATCATTTCTAATCAAATTGTGTTAAGTTTTGGTGTTTTTTGATAGCTTTTTTATCACCAAAGCAATTTAAGATGAGGGAGAGCTTTATATAATCCATGGAAAAGCAAATGGAAGCTCATTTACATGAAGAATTCAAGCTTTGGAGCTTCATTGTTCTTTGCCAAAGCCAATCAAGAATGCAAGGAGGAAAAAGAGAGGAATCTAACATGAAGAATTCTAGAGGACGGCAACTATGGGACACATTTTGAGTACTTCCAAGAGTCCATTTTATGCATACTATATTTCATTTCAAAGCTTGGGAAGTCAGGAGTCCAACGCTTTAAACGGTGTGCGAATTGGAGTTGAAACGAAGAAGTTATGGTTGTTTGAAGACAATTGCGTAAAGTTGAGCGAAATGAGCTGCGAAAATTTCGCAGGGTGTTTCGCAACTGCGAAACTACCCCTTGGCACACGAGTGCCATTTCGCAGCTCCACCCCCTCATTTCGCAGCAATGAAATGGGCTGCGAAATGGCCTGCGAAAATGTTCCTTGGCTGCGAGCCACGTTGCGAAATCACCTCCAAGCTGCGAATGAAGTTGCGAATCATCTCCAAGTTGTGAAATCACCTCCAAGTTGCAAAACCAAAGTTCAAACATGCAAAATGGATAATTCAACATGTGAATCACCTTACGAAATCCACCTGTGCAATCTCAAATATTCGCCACCGACTAAGTTAGATTTTTTCTCAAGATATTTTGTGTAAATTTCTATTTTCTCCTTGTAATCATTCAAAGATATTATTGGGATATTTCTTAGAAAATGTCTTCTCTATATATATCTTTGAACCAATGTAAAGAAATCAATCTTGTCAGATATGTAATCGACGATAGAAGAAATATATTTTACAGAGCACTTGCTCTATTTTTGCTTCACATTTTTGTTTTCTCGTTATTTTTATTTCTAGCAATGCAAACTCTGAGGATGAGTGGCTAGGCTCTTTGTCTCTTGGAGTGAAGAAAGCCGGGTAAGTTTCCACATGCAAAAATTGTAAGTTTTGTTGTTTCAACTTTTAATGAAGAGAAAGTGTGACCCATTAATGGTTTCTATGTTTTTAGTTAACTTAAAACACCTTTAAATCACCTGGGCCAACACTTGGTAAGGCAAGTGATCTCCATCCATTGAGATGCACTAGTTTACCTCTTGCGAGCCTTTGGGAGGTGGTTTAAAGGTAGGATTTTCTAGAATAGCCAACACTTGGTAAGCTTTTGAACTCCAAGAAGACATCCATTAGTTATCTCTTGCGAGCTTTTGACGAGTAATCCAAGGTTAAAGATCACCTTGAATGGCAAGTGCTAGGTGAGAGGTATGAGCCATTGCAAGATGCATCAGTGAGAGGGATTTAGTATTTGAACCCATTAAGGAGAAGCATTTGTCCCACACCGGTTCGGGAAATAACTATATGTTAAATCCCCAATGCGAGGAAAAGAAACAAGTGACCGGAACTCCATTTTTGTACAAGGAATCTGAGCCTAGTGATCTAAAACTCCAAGAAACACTTTTCTTAGTAAGTAATTTCCATTACTTTATTTTTGGTTTCACTTAAAAACCAACCTTTTCAAATATCTTTATGTTTTCTTTTAAAGCTAATGATTACTACCGAAAAGTGCTATTTTGTAGACCTAATTATAAGGGTTTTAAGCACCTTTGAGTAGTAATCATATTCATTTAACCTAATTAATTCATTAAGCTCCTTAGTAATTAGTTCTAACCATTTTTAGTGGCAAGTTTACATGTTTTTCATCAGCTTATGAACCAATTCAAGCATGCCAATTGATGGAGGAGCTACTTGGGTGAGTTAAGCAAGGATTTTGGACATTTACAGGCTTGAATTTCAAGTGGAAACGCGAGCACAAGCAATGGGAACACTATTTCGCAAGGGGAGGCAATTCACTTACCAAATGACCAATTTCGCAAGGTGAATTTCACCTTGCCAAAATTTCGCAAGGGGATTTTCCTCATGGTGTGAAATTTGGCCATTTCACACCATGACGAAACCACCTTGCGAAATTTGGACCTTTCATCTTCCCCCTTACGAAATGCCTTTGAAATCCCCTGTTTTGAGACGCTGTTGATGATATTCCACTGCCTGTTCTCCAAGATATTTTGCTTGACTTTTAGCTTTGTAAATACCTATTTTACCTTTGTAATCAACCAATGAAAAGGTTGCTTTTGTAATAGCTCTTGTAATTTAGCTTTTTATTTTCTTTAAATAGAGGTGAAGAGCCTCAGACACGATCATCTTGTAACCTGTAACTTTATAGGTTATAAGAGCACTTTTGTTCATACGCTTCTTTTCTCTTTTCTTTCTCATTTTCTTAGTAGCCAAACATCCTTGGAGGATGAAATCCCCAAGGATGAGAGGCTAAAACCTTTTAGTTTCTTGAAGTAATGGATGCCATGTGAAGCTCCTGTGTCAGGATGGAGATTTCCAAGCCATAAATGTAAGTAGCTGAGCGTCATAAACGTTTTCATTCAAAGTAAAGCTTTTAATCCCTCTGACTTGCTTTGAATGGCCAATACTTGATAATCTTTTGGTCTCAGTGGATTCTTATTGTTAGATCCACTAACGTTCATTAGTTATCTCCTATGAGCCATTGTATTGCAAGTCGAGGAGATGACCTATACCAATAAAAGAACAGTTATGAGGTTCAACTACCCTTTTTGTAAGTTTTCAAGGACTAAAACTCAGTTGTTAAACTCATACCGATTCGGGAAGTAAGCATCACCTTAGTTGCTTCCCCAACTCGAGGTGAAAAGTCCCAAAATCTCCATTTTTACACAGTGAGTTAAGCATGGCTATCCAAAGCTTTGAGAAACTTATTTTTCCATCTTTTAACCTATTTTCATGTTAGTTTAGTTTACAACACCTTCATCTTTTTATGTTTTCATCTTAACCTAATTTTTATTAAGAAAAGTTCACTCTATCCTCCGAACTTCACCAGTTAAAGTAAAAACCCTTCCCAGTGTTCGATCCTAGAGCCACTATGCTATAGTAGCTTTGCTACTTTAGTGTAAGGACCTTAGGTATAAATTTTGTTGATACCCTTACATGCCAAGCTACCAAGAGTCGGGTTATCAGCTAACCTTGAAATGAAAAAACACCAATTCATCTTTGAATTAATATCAATTGTGAAGTGAAAACCCATCCTAGTGAACGACCTTAGAGCCACTATGCTATGCTAGCTGAGGCTATCCCAGTACATGGTGTAATAGGTTATAAATTTTGTTGATTGTTCCCGTCTAAGGAGCACAATCAAGGAACACCAGCTGGACATGAATTGAATGACACCGTTGTCAAGGACCATTGAGAGGACATGAATCAGCTGATACACCAATTGGGAACGAATCAGCCATCACTCTTCAAAGACACCCTCACCATGTGTAGGAGATGTGACAGATGCCAGAGGCTTGGGAAATTAACACGTAAGAACATGATGCCTTTGAATCCCATTTTAATAGTTGATCTTTTTTATGTATGGGCCATTGACTTCATGAAACCTTTTCCTATGTCCTTTGGCTATTCCTACATCTTGGTGGGAGTGGATTTTGTTTCTAAATGGGTTGGAGCAATCCTGTGCAAGCAAAATGATCACAAAGTTGTTCTCAATTTTCTCAAAGAGAACATTCTCTCCAAAATTGGAGTACCTAAAGCCATAATCAGTGATGGGTGTACTCATTTTTGTAACAAGTTGTTTGAAATTCTCTTAGCCAAGTATGGGGTGAAGCATAAGGTAGCTACACCTTACCATCCTCAGGATTTTGGGCAAGTTGAGTTAGCCAACCGGGAGATCAAGAACATACTGATGAAAGTGGTGAATACGAGTAGAAGAGATTGATCTATTAAGCTTCATGATTCACTATGGGTTTACAAAACAACTTACAAGACCATTCTTGGAATGTCTCCTTATCGCCTAGTCTATGGCAAAGCGTGTCATCTCCCCGTTGAAATGCAATACAAAGCTTGGTGGGTAATCAAGATACTCAACATGGACTTGAACAGAGCCAACATGAAGAGATTTCTAGACCTTAATGAGATGGAGGAATTAAGAAATGACGTCTATATCAATTCAAACATTGGAAAACAGAGATTGAAAAGGTGGCACGATCAGTTAGTCTCCCATAAAAAATTCCAAAAAGGACAAAGAGCCTTATTTTATGACTCTAAGCTCCACATCTTCCCAGGAAAGTTGAAGTCAAGATGGATAGGTCCGTTTACTATCCAAGAAGTATATTCAAATGGAGTAGTAAAGCTACTCAACAGTACCAGGATTTTCAAAGTCAATGACCAACGTCTCAAGCCATTCATGGAGCCATTTTCTAAAGACAAGGAGGAAATCAACCTCCTTGAACCACATTAAGCCTGAAAGACAAATGGTTAGATAGACTTAGTCTGTCGGAAGACACTAAGTCCATTTTTTTTTTTTTTTTGTTTGTTGTTTTGTTTTAAATTTTAAATTCAAGTTTTATTGATTTAGTATATGTTTTAAATTGAAATTTCTCTCTTTAATTTTATTTTATTATGACTTAATTTAATTTTTGATGATAAAAAACAGGGAAACTCTAAAATAGAACATTTTGCAGGACAAAATGGCAAATGCGAAAATTTTCGCAATAGCTGCTAGAAATTTCGCAACTCATTTTTGCCTTGCGAAACCCATGCGAAACGCCAATGATCACTTGTGCGAACTGCCAATAGTCAGGAGGGAAACCAAAGGTCACTTAAAATTTCTATTTAAAGGCCTCTAAAGCCTCTATTTCTTTTGCACGACCCATCCTCTATTACGAAAAGCTCACTGCCACCTTACGACGCTATTTCCTCGCCATTCCAAGCCCCGCAGCCACCAAGAAGAAGAAGAAACCTTTGCCTCTCACCCATATCAGTTATGGCGCGCATAAGAGGGGGTCATATAGACCCGTTCGCATCTCACGAGGCTTGGCCAAGTGCCTCCGCTCCTCAGGATTCATCTCAGGCCTCTCAAGCCTCGACCATACCATCTTCTGAGGGTGGGGTGCCCTCTAGCCCTCCTCAGCGCTGATACTTGACACGGAGACCGCCAACTTCTCCGCCTCTAGAGCCATCAGTACACCACAATCCACCAAAGAAAGCCAGGACCTCAGGCCCTGGAGAGACATCTAGTCAGGCTCCAGGCGATTCTCAAGCCCCAGCGGATTCTCAAAGACCTTTTGATTCTTTCCCAATTGGTGTCTCAACTAATTCATGTCCAACTAGTGTCTTGATTTCAATCCTCAGACGGGAGCAATCAAAAAAATTTATAACCTATTACACCATGTACTAGGATAGCCTTAGCTAGCATAGCATAGTGGCTCTAGGGTCGTTCACTAGGATGGGTTTTCATTCAACAATTGATATTACTTCAAAGATGAATTGGTGCCTTTTCATTTCAAGGTTAGATTTAAAAGAAAACATAAAGATGTTTGAATGAAAAAGGTTTGGTTTTAAACTAACCAAAAATAGTAACTGATTTTACTTACAAAGAAAAGTGTTTCTTGGAGTTTAGATCACTAGGCTCAGGTTCCTTGTACAAAAAGGGAGTTTCGGTCACTTGTTTCTTTTCCTCGCATTAGAGAATTAACATATAGTTAATTCTCTAACCGGTGTGGTACAGATGCTTCCCCTTAATGGGTTCAAACACTAAATTCCTCTCAGTGATGCACCTTGCAATGGCTCATGCCTCTCACCTAGCATTTGTCATTCAAGGTGATCTTTAACCTTGGATTTTCCTTCACATGCTCCCAAGAGATAACTAATGGATGTCTTTGTGGAGTCCAAAAGCTTACCAAGTGTTGGCTATTCTAGAAAATCCTACCTTCAAACCACCTCCCAAAGGCTCGCAAGAGATAAACTAGTGCATCTCAATGGATGGAGATCACTTGCCTTACCAAGTGTTGGCCTAGGTGATTTAAAGGCGTTTTAAGTTAACTAAAAAGATAAAAACCATTAACGGGTCACACTTTCTCTTCATTAAAAACTAAAACAACAAAACTTCCAATTTATGCATGAGGAAACTTACCCGACTATCTTCACTCCAAGGGATGAAGAGCCTAGCCTCTCATCATTTGAGGAAAAATCCTCAGAGTTTGGTTGGCTAGAAATAAAAAGAACTAGAAAACAAAAATATGAAGGAAAAACAGAGCAAGTGCTCTGTAAAATATATTTCTTCCTCTCATCAGATTACATGATATATATTGTGTAAAGAAAATTACAGACTATATATAAGAGGTTATTCACCCTTTGTTCTTGTTTAAAGACTAAGGAATCCTATGATAGGTGGGTTACAAGGAGAGTTTGGGGATTTAGACATCAAATATCTAAAGCAAAAAATATCAAAATGTCAGTCAGGAAGCTTCAGAAGAACACCGCGGCACTGTGCAAAAATGGCTGCGAAATATTTGCAGCAAAAGGACAACATTTTCGCAGCCAAAGGCTGATTTCGCAGCCGTGCAACATTCTGCCTTCAGCTTGGAGTGATCTGTTTGCAATGGCTGTAACTCCTTCATTTCAACTCCGAATCATACATTGTTTGAAGCATTGGATTGTTGACTTCCTGAGCTTCGAAACGACATATAGCATACATAAATTGTACTTCAGGAAGTGCTCCAAAAATGGCTGAAATGACTGCCATCAAGAATGCTTCATGTCAGATTTCTCTTTGCTTCCCCTCCTTGCATTCCGGATTTGCTTATGGCAAAGGACTTTAAAGCTTTGGTTCTTCATGTTTCTGAGTTTTCCATTGCTTTGCCATGGATTCCAAAGAACTCTCCTCAATCTTGGATTGCTTTGGTGATCAAAAAGCTATCAAAACACCAAAACTTAGCACAATTTGATTAGAATTGATTGCAAGGGTCCTTAACATGCCAATTGAGTTAAAAGGTAATAACTACTACTCAAAAGTGTTTAAAAGAGTTAATTACAAGCTATTAAATAGCACTTTTTGAGTAGTAATTACTCCCCCCAACCGACATATTGCTAGTCCCTTAGCAATGAATGAGAGAAAAAAAAAATAAAAAGTACTATAATTTAGAACATCATGCTGATTAAAAAACAATTTTCAAGTGGCATGATGATCTAACTCTCACATGGAACATTAAAGAAATAAAACTCAAACTTCAACAAGAGTTATTAAATAACTTATCTAATCACAATTCATAAAGAGAAGGCATTATGCAAATTTAAGCTTTAAAAGAGTTTCCACTCCCAAAGGGTCAAACCTTACTCTTCCACAAAAATCTAAGTGTTATTTATTAGCTTCCGAATATAGTATGTTGAACTAATCTCTCCCCTCAACCTAGTTCTTTTTCAAAGCTTAGCAAACTGATCAACCTCCAATAGGCTAAGATCGCACCTCTTTTCTCACAATTTTTTTTCATTGTAGGAGTACAAGACTTAAAGGTATTCTTTTCTAAATTGTCCATGTAACGGGGGTCCATCGATGACTCCCAACCAATCAAGGCTTAGGGCATCAAGCTTTAAAGATCTTTCAACCACTAACTCCTCGGATTTTACCCCTGGACTTTTGAGAATATATTTTAATACCCAAGCACCTACAATATGTTAAACTCCACCTATTCACCCTTGTAACGAGCATTGAGGTCGGTGACTCCCAACCAATGAAGGCTTAGGGCACCAGGTTTTAAAGATTTTCACCATATACCCCTCAGACCTTGCTCGGGTTTCAAGGCAAGTAAAAAATTTTTTTTTCTTTTTTTTTTCAAAGGCTCATTGGCCTTTTACAAGGTGTCCCAACACTATTAAATGAGGTCAAAGGTACCAAGTCTAAAATTTTCCTAAGTCAAGAGGAAAATAGTTTTGCATCTTATAATCGGAACCTATTGTGCACAGTGTGTGAATAGCTTAAAGTGGAAGAACTAAGGTTGAATTCAATAGAAGTTTTCACAATTCATCAACTTTAGTAAGCATAATACAAAATCTAAGTCAAGTAAAAAGACAAAAATTCAATTTCTCCCTTTTCATTTTGAAAATTTTTCCTTAATAACCATGGAGAGTAGAATAAAAACTTTAAAATTTTTTAAAAATTAAGCAAAAAACAACTAAATTACCAAAATAACTTAGCATTAATAACAAAACTTCCTTCCTCAACTCTCCCCCCAACCAAGCTGAACATTGTCCTCAATGTGACAAAAACGATTGAAAAATAGGGAGGAAGTGGTACCTCCTGAGTGACATGGAGTCTTAGTCGTATAGGAGAAACCACATGTTTAAAAAAAAACAAAAGAGTTAGTGAGTAGAAGAAATAGAAAAATGCCAAGTTTTAAACAAGAATTGATGTCTATATATGATGTATCATCAGTAATACATTCAATCCTAGAATATAAAACATCAAAACATGGAATTATCTATACTAATATAATATGTAAAGACAAAAAGTGAAGAGATGATCAAGTAATGGTAGGGTCCTGTGGAGCTGATGCATTTGTGGTGGCCTCTTGAGTGGGTTGGATCAGGACTTTGGCCTCTGTTCTGGTAGTCTCCTTAGGTGGAATAGTCTCCTCAACTGGAGCTCTCAGTTGGAGCTATGGGTTTTGATGGTTTAAGAAGGTAAGAAATGGAGTGAGAGGCTTCGTGTGTGTGATCTCAGTGAGAGGGCTCTCCTCTTTAGATGCATGGTTGTGAGGCTCTGTTGGCATTTTTGCAACTTCCCTTGGCTTTGTAAGGTATTTTCACAAATCATTTCATAGCTTGGAGGCCATTTCTTAGCCATTTCGAAGCCAAAAGGAAAAAAGAAAAACATTTTTGCAGCCCATTTCGAAGTTTGGAAATCATTTCACAACCATTTTGAAGTTTGGAAAATCATTTCGCAATCAAAAGGCCATTTTCATAGCAAATGGAGGATTTCACAAGGGGTAGCTATGGGGCTGTGAAATCATTTCGGAGCCAAAGGGGAGTTTCGCAGCTCATGGAGAAAATAGAAACATTTGCACAGCCATTTTGAAGCTTAAAAATCGTTTCGTAGCCATTTTGAAGCTTGGAGTTCATTTCACAGCCATTTGGAAGTTTGGAAATCATTTGGCAACAAAATGGGAATTTCGCAGCCCATTTTTTAAGCTTGGAGCATTTTCGCAGTGGGGGCTGGATTTCGTGGAGGAGGGGAATTTTCGCAGCCCATTTCGCAACTGCAAAATGGGCGTACGGGTGCTGCAAAGTGGCACTCGTGTGCCAAAGGGTGGTTTCGCAGCTGCGAAATCAAAAAATTTCCGCTTTGTTGTGCGCGATTCGTCTTCAAACGGCCATAACTTCTTCGTTTCAAATCCAAATTGAGTACCGTTTGAAGCTCTGGACTGATGACTTCCCAAGCTTCGAAATAAGATATAGTATGCATAATTTGAGCTCTACGAAGTGCTCCAAAATGTATCCAATGGGGGTGCGGCTGTAACATTTCCGTTCATGGTTTGCGCGCTTGTCTTCAAACAGCCATAACTTCTTCGTTTCAACTCCAAATCGCATACCGTTTGAAGATCTGGACTCCTGATTTCCCAAGATTTGAAACAACATATAGTATGCATAATTTGAGCTCCAGTTAGTGCTCCAAAAACGTGTCCAACAGTAGCGAAATGCAACATTTCCGTTCATGGTGTGCACAGTCATCTTCAAACGGCCATAACTTCTTCGTTTCAACTCCAAATCGCGTACTATTTGAAGCTCTGGACTCTTGACTTCCCATGATTTTAAATTGCATATGGTATGCATGAAATGAACTTTAGGAAGTACTTAGAAATGTGTCCAACAGGGGTGCGGCTGTGACATGTCTATTCATGGTGTGCGCGCTGAAGGATGTTAAGGTGTGGAGATTTGGCAACCATTTCGCAGCTGCGAAATGAGTGTACAGGGCTGTGAAATGGCAATATACATGACAGTGCACTCATACGAGGTGGATGCATGCGGTCCCTCATGGATCGGTATGCGTTGATATTCTCTTATGGAGCATGTTGACTATGTTGATCTTCAGGTATAGCTTCCATGACTTCCACAGTCAATTCCAACTCTATTTTGTGAGGATTTTTTATTTTCACCAGTCTTCTGATTCATGCCTAATTGATGTCTCAGCTGATTCATGTCCAGTTGGTGCTCCTGATGGCGGGAGTAATCAACAAAATTTATAACCTATTACACCATGAACTAGGGTAGCAAAGAAAAAGCTACTATAGCATAGTGGCTCTAGGATCGTTCACTGGGAAGGGTTTCCAAACTGAAAATGATACCAATTCAAAGTGAATTGGTGCTGTTTCATTTTAAGATTAGCTTAAGAAATAAAACACAAACTTTGGTTGAAAAAGGTTTGGACTTAGATTAACAACACAGCAAGTGATGGAAATTACTTAAGAAAAAAAACATTCCTTGGAGATTTAGGTTCACAGGGGAGGTTCCTCATGCAATAGCATAGCTCCGGTCAGTTGGTTCAATGCCTGGCATTAGAGAATTAACATAAAGTCAATTCTCTAATAGGTGCTGTACAAATGCATCCCTCAATTGGATTTCAACTTTAATTCTCTCACTGATGCAACTTGCAATGGTTTGAGCCTCTCACTTAGCCTTTACCATTCAAGGTGATCTTTAACCTTGGACTTCCTTTCACAAGCTCGCAAGAGATAACTAATGGATGTCTCCTTAGAGTCTAAAAGCTTACCAAGTGTTGGCAATTCTAGAAAATCCTACCTTCAAGTCACCTCCCAGAGGCTCGCAAGGGGTAAACTAGTGCATCTCCATGGATAGAGATCACTTGCCTTACCAAGTGTTGGCCCAGGTGACTCTAAGGCGTTTTAAGTTAACTAAAAACATAGAAACCATTCACGGGACACACTTTCTTTTCATTCATATCTGAAACCACAAAGCTTCTGATTCTTGCACTTGGAACCTTTCCCGGCAACCTTAACTCCAAGGAACTAAAAGGTTTAGTTACTCATTCTCTGGGAAAATTCCTCAGAGAGTGCATAACTAAGTAAATGAAAAATACAATCAAAGTGAGAAGGTAAGGCAGAGCTCAGGCTCTGTATTTTACTTCCTTTGAAATTTTTACAAAAGGTTCATCACCCTCAGAACAGGCTCCTCGGGCTCTATTTATATCAAAATTACATTAATAGCTATTACATGGATATTTAGTCTTTTTTCTAACTTAAAAGCTAAGGAATCCTATAATTGGTGGCTTACAAGGAGAATTTGGGGATTTAGACAACAAAAATCTAATGAAAAATATCACCAAGTGTCAGTTACAAATATCGGGAAGCACTAAGGACCATTTCGCAGGTGAAAATGAGGTCTGTGAAATTTCGCAGATGAACAAAAAGGGCTGAGAAATCACTTCGCAGCAAAAGGCTGATTCCGCATCGCTGCGAAGTTGGCTTTCATCTTGTGGTGTTTGGCTTCCATCGCATCGTGAAACTTCAGGGGAAATCCATAGCATTGTGCAAAAATGCTGCGAAATAATTCCGCAACAAAAGGGTGATTTCGCAACACTTTTCTAAATCCTTCCTTCAGCTTGGAGTGATCAGCTTCCAACGGCTTTAACTCCTTCATTTCAACTCCGAATTGTGTACCGTTTGAAGCATTGGATTGTTGACTTCCTAAGCTTTCAAATGACATATAGCATGCCTAAATTGGACTTTGGGAAGTGCTCCAAAAGTAGCTGACACGACTGTCATCAAGAATGCTTCATGACAGATTTCTCTTTGCTTCCCCTCCTTGTATTTCAATTTTGATTATGGAAAAGGGCTTCAAAGCTTTGATTCTTCATGCCTCTAAGCTTCCCATTGCTTTGCCATGGATTCCAAATAAATCTCCTCAATCTCATATTGCTTTGGTGATCAAAAAGCTATCAAAACACCAAAACTTAAGACAATTTGATTAGAATTGATTGAAAGGGACCTTAACATGTTAATTGGGTTAAAAGGAAATAACTACTACTCAAAAGTGTTTAAAAGGATTAATTAAAATCTATCAAATAGCACTTTTTGAGTAGTAATCATCTTCCCTCACTGTTTCGTATCTAATATGGCATACAAAACTAGTAATATTTGAAACAAAAATAAAAACAAAGAAAACAAAAGAAAAACAATTCTAACAGAAAGAGGAAAAAATTAGGGTTAACTAAAAGCTAATTAAAGGATAAATGAAAAACAGAAATAAATAAAAAGAAACAAATAAAGAGTTAGTAAAAGAAAAGAAAAATCACCAAACTTGTGATAAAAATCACAAGTGTTCTGGAAAAGATCATATCACTGTGAAATGGCACCATCCCTGGCAACGACGCCATTTGATTCATCCCTGTACTGTGCATTCTTCATAACATCTAAGGCCTTAAGCTCATGACCTGGAGTCGTTCATGTAATCTACAACCCTGAGCTTTTCATACCATCTATAGCCCTAATCTCATGACTCGAAATCGTTCATTTCATTCATAGCCTTAAGCTTTTCATTGCATCTAGAGGCCTAGGCTCACAACCCAAATTCATTTATCACAGCCACAACCCTTAAATATTGATAACATCTAGATCCCTGAGCTCAAGACCCAGAGTCATTCATGTCATCCACAACCCTATGCTATTCATAACATCTAAAGCGCTTATCTTATGACCTGGAGTCATTCATGTCATCCATAGCCCTAAGCTTTTCATATTATCTAAAGCTATAAGTTGACGACCTGAAGCCATTCATATTGACTACCGCCTTAAGCTGTTCAATGTGTCAAAAACCCTAAGCTCATGACTCGGAGTCATTCATGTCATCCATAGTTCAGAGCTTTTCCTAACATCTAAAAAGACTTTAGCTCACGACTTGGAGTCCTTGATGACATCTACAACCTTGAGTTGTTCATAACATTTAGAACCTTAAGCTCATGACACAAAGTTGTTTATGTCATCCTCAACCCTGAAATGTTCATAGCATTTAAAGCCTTAATCTCATGACCTAGAGTCATTCATGTCAACCACAAGCGTGAGTTGTTCATAGCATCTAGAGCGCTTAGTTTATAACCCAGAGTTGTGCATGTCAACCACTACCCTACGCTATTCATACCATCTAAAGCCCTGAGCTCATGACCTAAAGTCATTCACAACCCTGAGATGTTGATAGTATCTAGGCCCTTAAGCTCACAACCTAGAGTTGTTCATGTGAACCACAACCTTGAGCTGGTCATAGTACTTAGAGCCTTAAGCTCACGACCCAAATTCATTCATGTCATCCATAACCCTCACCTGTTCATAGCATCTAGAGCCTTGAGCTCAGGACCTAGAGTCATTCGTGTCAACCATAACCTTGAGCTGTTCATAGCATCTAGAGCCCTAAGCTCATGACCTAGAGTCGTTCATCTCAACCATAGTCATGAGTTGTTCATCTCATCTAAAGCCCTCAACTCACAAGTCGGAGCCATTCATGTCATCTAGAACCCATAGCTTTTCGTAGCATTTAAAGCCCCTAAGCTCATGACTTGTAGTCGTTCATGTCAACTGTTGCCCTAAGCTATTCATAGCATCTAGGGCCTCAAGCTCACAGGATCTCGATTAATTCATATCATCTGCATCCCTAACAATTTCATAACATATAAAGCCTTAAGCTCACGACCTGAAGACATTCATGTTAACCATAGCATTGAGTTGTTCATAGCATCTATAGTAGTGAACTCACGACCTGGAGTCGGTCATGTCAACCATAACCTTGAGTTGTTCACAGCATCTAGAGCCTTGAGCTCATAACCCAGAGTTGTCAATGTCATCTATAGCCTTGAGTTGTTCATCGAATTCAGAGCCATGAGATCATGACTAAGAATTGTTTATACCAACTGCACCCCTGACATGTTAATAACATCTAAAAAGCTAAGCACATGGCATCCCAAGTCGTTCAGATCATCCACAACCCTGACCTATTTACAACCTCTAAAGCATTGAGCTAACGAGCAACCCTAAGTTGTTCATAGCATCAAGAGTCCTAAGCTCATGACCTAGAATAATTCCTTCCAACCACACCCCTATGATATTCATAGCATCTAGATCGCTCCGCTCACAAACCATAGTCATTCATGTCAACCACAACCTGGAGATGTTTATAGCATCTAAAGCCCTAAGGTCACGACTCGGAGTCATTCATCTCATCCATAATCTTGAGTTGTTCATAGCATCTAGAGCCCTCAACTCATGACAGAGAGTCTTTCATGTCAACCATAGCCTTGAGTTTTTCATAGCATTTAGAGCCCTGAGGTCATGACCTAGAGTCATTCATGTCATTAATAGCCCTGATCTATTCTTAGGTTCTAAAGCCATGAGCTCACAACCAGGAGTCTTTTATGTCAATGAAAGGCCTGAGTTGTACGTAGGATCTATAGCCTTGAGCTCATGACCTAGAGTTATTCATGTCATCTCCAACCCTGAGCATTTCATAGCATTTAGAGCCTTGAGCTCATGACTTGGAGTTTGTCATGTCAACCACAACCCCAAGCTATTCATATCATGTAGAACCTTGAGCTCATAACTCAAAGTCATTCATGCCATCCACAACCTTTTTTTTTTTGTTCATAGAATCTAAAACCTTAAGCTCATGACCTGGAGTTGTTCATGTCATCTAAAGCCCTGAGTTGTTCATAGCATCTAGAGACCTAAGCTCACTACCTAAAGTCATTGATTTCATCCACAACCTTGAGCTATTCATAGCATCTAGAACCTTGAGCTCGTAACCCGGAGTTGTTCGTGTAAAAAACAACCCTGAGCTATTCATAGCAACTAGAGCCTTGAGTTGTACATAGGATCTAGAGTCCTGAGCTGTTCATTGCATTTAGAGCTATGGGCCCAAGACCAAGAATCATTCATATCATCCACACCCTTGAGTTGTTCATAGCATCCACAACCCTAAGCTAATGATGTAGAGTAGCTCATGTCATCCACAACCCTAAGCTGTTCATTGCATCTAAAACCCTAAGCTTATGACCCATAGTTTCTCTTCTCAACCATAGTTCTAAGTTGTTCATAGCATCTAGACCCTTGAGCTCAAGACCTAAAGTCGTTGATTTGAACCATAGCCCTAAGTTGCTTATAGCATCAAAGGCACTGAGCTCACAACCTAGAGTTATTCATGTCATCAACAACCCTAATCATTTCATAGCATCCAAAGCTCATAGCTCATGACCCGAAGTCATTCATGTCAACCATAATCCTGAGTTGTTTACAACATCTAGAGCCTTGACCTCACGACCCAAATTCATTCATATCATCCATAATCCTAAGCTTGTCATAGTATCTAGAATAGTGAGCTCATGACTCGGAGTTGTTCATGTCCTCTACCACCCAGAGCTATTCAAAGCAACTAGAGCCTTGAGCACATGACCCAAAGTTGTTCATGTGATGTAGAGTGATTCATTCCCAATTGGTGTCTCAACTGATTCTTGTCCTCTCAATGGTCCCTGACAATGGTGCCATTTGATTCGTGTCCAGCTGGTATCCCTTGATTGTGGTCCTCAGAAGGGAGTTATCAACAAAATTTATAACCTATATCACCATGCATTAGGATAGCTTTAGCTAATATAGCATAGTGGCTCTAGGATCGTTCATTGGGAAGGGTTTTCAACTTACAATTGATATCAATTCAAAGTTAAATTGGTGCTTTTTCATTTCAAGGTTAGCTTCAGAAGAAAACATAAACTTTGGTTGAAAAAGGTTTTGTTCTAAGCTAACTAAAAAGAAAGTAATGGAAATTACTTATGAAGAAAAACATTCCTTGGAGTTTTAGGTTCACAGGGAAGGCTCCTCATGCAAAAACAGAGCTCTGGTCACTTGGTTCTTTTCCTCGCATTAAAGAATTAACATATAGTTAATTCTCTAACCGGTGTTGTACATATGCTTCCCTTTAATGGATTTCAGCACTAATTCTCTCTCACTGATGCAACTTGCAATGGCTCGTGCCTCTCACATAGCATTTGCCATTCAAGGTGATCATTAACCTTGGACTTCCCTTCTCAAGCTCGCAAGAGATAACTAATGGATGTCTCTTTCGAGTCCAAAAGCTTACCAAGTGTTGGCAATTCTAGAAAATCCTACCTTCAAGTCACCTCCCAAAAGCTCGCAAGAGATAAACTAGTGCATCTCCATGGACGGAGATCACTTGCCTTACCAAGTGTTGGCTCAAGTGAATTGAAGGTGTTTTAAGTTAACTAAAAACATAGAAATCATTAATGGGTCACACTTTCTCTTCATTAATGGTTGAAACAACAAAACTACCAATTCTTGCATTTGGGGCCTTACCCGGCAACCTTAGCTCCAAGGAACTAAAAGCCTAGCCACTCGTTCTCTGAGGAAACATCCTTAGAGCTTGTTTGGCTAGTAAGAAAAATTAAATAAATATATACAATCAAAACGAGAAGGTAAGGCAGAGCAAAGGCTCTGTATTTTACTTCCTTGCAAAACTATACAAAGTTGTTTGAGAACAAGCTCCTGACCTCCCCCTTCTTTTGGAAATTTAGAAACAATATATGAGGCTATTTACCCTTTGTTCTTGCTTAATAACTAAGGAATCTTATGATAGGTGGATTACAAGGAGAGTTTGGGGATTTAGACATCAAATATCTAAAGCAAAAAATCTAAAAAATGTCGGTTGCAAATATTAGGAAGCTTCAGGAGAATTTCGCTGTCGTGCAAGATGGCTGCTAAATTTCGCAGCATGAAGGACACCATTTCCCAGCCAAAGGCTGATTTCGCAGCCATCCTCTTGTGATTTCGTAGCCCGCGAAATTGGCCTTCAGCTTTGTGTGATCTGCTTCCAATGGCTGTAACTCCTTTATTTCAACTCCAAATCGTGCACCGTTTGAAGTGTTGAATTGCTAACTTCCCAAGCTTTGAAACGACATATAGTATGCATAAATTGAGCTCCAGGAAGTGCTCCAAAAGTGGCTGATAGTGACTGTCCTTTTGAATGCTTCATGGTGGATTTCTCTCTTTGCTTTCCCTCCTTTCATTCATGATTTGCTTATGGCAAAGGACTATAAAGTTTCAAAGCTTTGGTTCTTCATGTTTCTGAGCTTTCCATTGCTTTGCCATGGATTCCATAGAACTCTCCTCAATCTCGGATTGCTTTGGTGATCAAATTACTAACAAAATTACCAAAACTTACACAATTTGATTAGAAATGATTACAAAGGTCCTTAATATGTTAATTGGGTTAAAAGGTAATAACTACTACTCAAAAGTTTTTAAAAGAGTTAATAACAAGTTATCAAATAGCACTTTTTGAGTAGTAATCACTCCCCCAACTGACATATTGCTAGTTCCTTAGCAATAAAGGAGAGAAAAAGTACTAAAAAGTAATATACTTTACAAGATCATGCTTATCTCTTCCAAAAAATTTTAAGTGGCATGACGATCACATGAAACATTAAAGAAATATAAACTCTCACATGAAACATTAAAGAAATATAAACTCAAATTTCAACAAGAGTTATCAAATACTTTGCTAAACACAATTCATAAAGAGAAGGCATTATGCAAATTGAAGCTTTAAAATCATTTCCACTTCCAAAGGACCAAACCTTACTCTTCCATAAAAATCTAAGTGTTAGTTGATAGTTTTCGAATATAGTATGCTGAACTAATCTCTCCCCCCAACCTAGTTCTTTTTACACACTTAGCAAACTGACCAAATTCAATAGGCTAAGAACGCACCCTTTTGTTTCACAATTTTTTTTTTTTTTTTAGGAGTACAAGGCTTAAGTTGTTCATAGTATCTAGAGGTCTCTACTCATGACCTAGAGTCGTTCATGTCAGCCATAGTTCTGAGTTGTTCATAGCATCTAGAGCCCTGAGCTCATCACCTAGAGTCGCTCATGTCAACTACATCCCTGAGCTATTCATAGCATTTTTAGCTAGAGGCTCACAACCAAGAATATTTCATATCATCCTTATCCCTGAGCTATTCATACCATCTAGAGGCTTGAGCTCAAGACCCAAAATCGGTCATGTAAGCCATAGCCTTGAGTTGTTCATAGCATATGGAGCTCTGAGCTCAAGACCTAGAGTCGTTCATGTCAACCACAACCCTAAGTTGTTCATAACATCTATAACACTGCACTCATGACCCAGAGTGGATCATGTCTACCATAGCGCTAAGCTATTCATAGAATTTAAATCCATAGGCTCATGACTAAGAACCATTGATATTATTCTCAACCCTGAGTTGTTCATAACATCTAGAGGCCTGAGCTAATGGGATCTCAAGTCATTCTTATTATCCATAATCTTGATCTGTTCAAAGCATCCAAAGCCTTGAGTTGATGGCTCAGACTCGTTCATGTCATACACAACCCTAAGCTAATCATAACATTTAGAACCTTAAGCTTACGACCTAGAGTTATTCATGTTAACCACAACCCTAAGTTATTCATAGCATCTAGAGCTTTGAGCTCATGACCTATAGTTGTTCATGTCATTCACAACCTTGAGCTATTCATAGCCTTTAAGGTCATTGTCTCATGACCAAGAATCATTCATATCATCCATAACCCTGAGCTAGTCATAGCATCTAGAGGCCTGAGCTCACGGGATCCCGAGTCATTCTTATCATCCACAACCTTCAACTAATCATAGCATCCAAAGCCCTAAGCTCACAGAAAGGAGTAGCTTATGTCATCCACAACCCTGAGCTATTCATAGCATCTAGAACCCTGAGATGATGACTCGGAGTCATTCACGTCGTCAATAACCCTAAGTTGTTTATAGCATCCAGAGCCCTCAGCTTATGACCCGTAATCGTTCATGTCAACTATAGCCCTGAGCTATTGATAGCATCTTGAGGCCTAAGCTTATGATCCAATGTTGTTCATGTCATCCATAACCCTGAGTTGTTCATAGAATTTATAGCCTTGAGCACATGACCCAAAGTCGTTCATGTTATCCACAACCTTGAGCTCTTCATACCATCTCGAGCCCTGAGCTCACGACCTAAAGTTGTTCACTTCATCCACAACCCTGAACTATTCATAGAATCTAGAGCCTTGAGTTCAGGACCTAGAATCGTTCATGTCATCATTAGCCTTGAGCTGTTCATAGAATCTAGAGGTCTGAGCTCATGAGATCTCGAGTTGTTCTTATCATCCATAACCCTATGCTGTTCAAAGCATCTAGAGCATTGAGTGGACAACCCAGAGTCATTCATGTCACCCACAACCCTGAGTTGTTCATAACATTTAAAGCCCTAAGCTCACAACCTGGAGTCATTCATGTCAACCATAACCATGAGTTATTCATAGCAGCTAGAGTTTTGAGCTCACGACCTATAGTCATTCATGTCATCCACATCCCTGAGATATTCATAGCATTTAGGGCCATGGCCTTACGACTAAGAATCATTCATATCATCTATAACCCTGAGTTGGTCATAACATCTAGAGGCCTAAGCTCACTGGATCCCGAGTCATTCATCCACAACCTTAAGTTCTTCATAGTATCTAAAGCATTGAGCTCACGACTCAAAGTCATTCATGTCATCAATAGCCCTACGTTGCTCATAGCATATAGAGCCCTTAGCTCACAACCCATAGTCGTTCATGTCAATCATGGCCTTAAACTATTGATAGGATCTTGAGCCCTTAGCTTATGACTCAATGTCATTCATGTCATTTACAACCCTGAGCTCTTCATAGGATCTATAGCCCTAAGCTCAAGACTCGAAGTCGTTCATGTTATCCATAACCCTCAGTTATTTGTACCATCTCAATCCCTTAGGTCATGACCTATAGTCATTTATTTCATCCACAACCCTGAACTATTCATAACATCTTGAGCCTTGAGTTCACGACCCAAAATTTTTCATATCATCCACAATCCTGAGTTGTTCATATCATCTATATCCTTAAGCTCTTGACCTAGAATCGTGCATATCATCCACCATCGTGAGCTGTACATAGTATCTAGAGACCTGAGCTCATGACCTAGCAAAGTTCATGTCATTGATAACCCTAAGTTATTCATAACATCTATAGCCTCGAGCTCACGACCTAAAGATGTTCATGTGACCCATAACCCTAAGCTATTCATAGTATTTAGAGCCATGTGCCCATGACCCGAAGTCATTCAGATCATCCATAAGCCTCAGTTATTCATAACATCTATAGCCCTAAACCCACGACCCGTAGTCGTTAATTTTAACCAGAACACTGAGTTGTTCATAGCATCTAAAGCCTTGAGCTCATGACATTGAGTCGTTCATGTTAGCTACTGCCATGAGTTGTTCATAACATTTTGAGCTTTATGCTTAGAACCAAGAATCATTCATATGATTCATAGCTTTGAGCTGTTCGTATGATCTAGAGGCCTAAACTCATAGGATCCTGATTCGTTCATATCATCCATAACCTTAAGTTGTTCATAACATCTAAAGCCATGAACTAATGACCCGGAGTAGCTCATGTCATCCAATGGGCTGAGCTATTCATAGCATGCAGAGCCCTGAGCTCACGACCCATAGTCGTTCATGTCAACCATAGACCTGAGCTCTTCAGAGCATCTAGAGCCCCTACTCATGACCCAAAGTCATTCATGTTATCGACAACCCTGAGCTATTCATAGAATCTAGAGGCTTGAGCACATAACGTAGAATTGTTCATATCATCCAAATCCCTAAGCTATTTATAGCATCTAAAGGTTTGAGCTCACCACTTGAAACTGTTTATCTCATCCACAACCATGAGCTACTCATAGCATCTAAAGCCTTGAGTTCACAACCTAAAATAGGTCATATCATCCACAACCCTAAGTTGTTCAAAACATCTAGAGCTTTGAGCTCATGACATAGAACGATGCATATCATCCAAAACCCTTAGTTGTTCATAGAATCTTGAGACCAGTGCTCATGAAATAAAGTAGTTCATCTCATTCGCAATGCTACGTTGGTCATAGCATTTAGAGCCATGGTCTCATGACCAAGAATCATTCATATCACCCTCAGCCTGAGTAGTTCATAGCTTCTAGAGGCCTAAGCTCACAGGATTCCAAGTCGTTCATATAATCCACAAATTTAAGTTATTCATAACAATTAGACTTTTGAGCTCATGACCCAAAGTTGTTCATTTCATCCATAG
Source organism: Vitis riparia (assembly GCF_004353265.1). NCBI lineage: Eukaryota > Viridiplantae > Streptophyta > Magnoliopsida > Vitales > Vitaceae > Vitis > Vitis riparia. The sequence continues at coordinate 14,378,950 of NC_048431.1, forward strand.
CCTTGTGCTATTCATAACATCTAGGGCCTTTTATTCACGACCTAGAATAGTTCATATCATCCACAACCTTAAGCTCTTTATAGCATCTAGATCCTTTAGCTCACGACTTAGACTTGTGCATATCATCCACAACCCTGTGTTGTTCACAGTATTTAGAGCCCTAAGCTCATGACCCGAAGTCATTCATGTCATCCATAGCCTTGACTAGTTCATAGCATCTGAAGCCTTTAGTTCATGATCCGAAGTAGCTCATATCATCCACAACCTTCAGTTGTTCATAACATCTAGAGTTGTGAGTTGATGACCCAAAGTCCTTCATGTCATCCACAACCCTGAGCAATTCATAGCATCTAAAGCCTTGTGTTCACAACCCATAGTAGCTCATATAATCCACAACCTTTAGTTGTTCATAGCATCTAAAGTCATGAGCTCATGACCCAGAGTCATTCATCTCAACCACAAACCTAAGTTATTCATAGTATCTAGAGCCCTAAGCACACAACCTAGATTTATTCATGTTATCCACACCCTTGAGCTATTCAAAGCATCTAAAATGTTGAGCTCACGACCTGGAGTTGTTCATGTCAACCACAACCCTGAGTTATTCGTAGCATCTAGATCCTTAAGCTCACTACCCAGAGTTGTTCATGTCATCTATAGCCCTATGTTGTTCATAGAATTTAAAGACATAGCTCACGACCAAGAACCGTTCATATCATCTATAACCCTGATTTGTTCATAACATATAGAGGCATGAGGTCATAGGATCCTGATTCCTTCACATCTTCCAATACTCTAAGTTCTTCCTAGCATCTGGAGTCGTAAGCTCACGACCCAGAATAGCTCATGTCAGCCAAAACCTTGAGTTTTTCATAGCATTTAGAGCCCTAAGCTCATGACTAGGAGTCCTCCATGTCATCCACCACCCTTAGCTTTTCATAGCATTTAAAGTCATCGGCTCACAACCAAGAATCATTCATATCATCCTTAACCCTAAGTTATTCATAGCATCTAGAGGCTTAAGGTCACGGGATCTCGAGTCGTTCATATCATCCACAATAATGAGGTGTTCCTAACATCTAGGGTCCTAATCTCACGATGTGAAGTCATTTATTCATCCATAACCCTGAGTTGTTCATTGTGTCTAGAGCCTTGAGTTCATGACCCAAAATTGTTCATGTCATCCACAACCTTGAGTTGTTCATAACATCTAGATCCTTGAGCTTATGACCCATAATCATGTGTATCATTCATAACATGGAGCTATTTATAGAATCTAGAGACCTAAGCTCATGACCCAGAGTAGTTCATGTCATTAATAGGCATAAGTTGTTCATAGCATCTAAAGCCCTCAACTCACAACCCGGAGTCATTCATGTCAACTATAACCTTGAGTTGTTCATAGCATCTAAAACGCTGATTACTACTCAAAAAGTGCTATTTGATAGCTTGTAATTAATCCTTTTAAAAACTTTTGAGTAGTAGTTATTGCCTTTTAACCCAATTAACATGTTAAGGCCTCTTTCAATCAATTCTAATCAAATTGCCTTAAGTTTTAGTGTTTTGATAGCTTTTTGATCACCAAAGCAATATGAGATTGAGGAGAGTTATTTGGAATCCTTGGAAAAGCAATGGGAAGCTCAAAGGCATGAAGAATCAAAGCTTTGAAGCACTTTTGCCATAAGCAAAGTTGAAATGCAAGGAGGGGAAGCAAAGAGAATCCAGCCATGAAACATTCTTGATGACAGTCATTTCAGCCACTTTTGGAGCACTTTCTGATGTCCAATATATGCATGCTATATGTCATTTGAAAGCTTAGGAAGTCAACAATCCAATGCTTTAAACTGTGTATGATTTGGAGCTAAAATGAGGAAGTTACAGCCTTTGGAAGACAACTGCTCCAAGCTAAAGGAAGGATTCAGCAAAGTGCTGCGAAATCACCATTTTGTTGCCAAATGATTTCACAGCCTTTTTGCACAGTGCTATGGATTTCCCCTGAAGTTTCATGATGCGATGGAAGCCAAACACCACAAGATGAAAGCCAACTTCGCAGCGCTGCAGAACCAGCCTTTTGCTGCGAAGTAATTTTGCAGCCCTTTTTGTTTGTCTGCGAAATTTCGCAGACCTCTTTTTCACCTGCGAAATGGTCCTTAGTGCTTCCCAATATTTGTAACCGACACTTGGAGATATTTTTCTTCAGATTTTTGTTGCCTAAATCCCCAAATTCTCCTTGTATCCCTCCAATTATAGGATTCCTTAGCTTTTAAGTTAGGAAAATGGCTAAATATCCATGTAATAACTATTAATGTAATTTTGATATAAATAGAGCCCGAGGAGTCTGTTCGGAGGGTGATGAACCTTTTGTAAAAGTTTGAAAGAAAGTAATATACAGAGCTTGAGCTCTACCTTACCTTCTCACTTTGATTGTATTTTTCATTTACTAAGGTATGCACTCTCTGAGGAGCTTTCCCCAGAGAATGAGTAACTAAACCTTTTAGTTCCTTGGAGTTAAGTTTGCCGGGAAGGTTCCAAGTGCAAGAATCAGAAACTTTGTGGTTTCAGCTATGAATGAAGAGAAAGTGTGTCCCATGAATGGTTTCTATGTTTTTAGTTAACTTAAAACGCCTTGGAGTCACCTGGGCCAACACTTGGTAAGGCAAGTGATCTCTAACCATGGAGATGCACTAGTTTACCCCTTGCGAGCCTCTGGGAGGTGACTTGAAGGTAGGATTTTCTAGAATTTCTAACACTTGGTAAGCTTTTGGACTCTAAGGAGACATCCATTAGTTATCTCTTGCGAGCTTGTGAAAGGAAGTCCAAGGTTAAAGATCACCTTGAATGGTAAAGGCTAAGTGAGAGGCTCGAACCATTGCAAGTTGCATCAGTGAGAGAATTAAAGCTGAAATCCAATTGAGGGATGCATTTGTACAACACCTGTTAGAGAAGTGACTTCATGGTAATTCTCTAATGCGAGGAATTGAACCAACTGACCGGAGCTATGCTATTGCATGAGGAACCTCCCCTGTAAACCTGAATCTCCAAGGAATGCTTTTCTTCTTAAGTAATTTTCATCACTTGCTGTGTTGTTAATCCAAGTCCAAACCTTTTTCAACCAAAGTTTGTGTTTTATTTCTTAAGCTAATCTTAAAATGAAACAGCACCAATTCACTTTGAATTGGTATCATTTTCAGCTTGGAAACCCTTCCCAGTGAACGATCCTAGAGCCACTATGCTATAGTAGCTTTTTCTTTGCTACCCTAGTTCATGGTGTTATAGGTTATAAATTTTGTTGATTACTCCCGCCATCAAGGAGCACCAGCTGGACACGAATCAGCTGAGACACCAATTAGGCATGAATCAAACGCTGAGCTAACAACCTAGAGTTGTTGATGTTAAACATAGCCTCGAGTTGTTCATAGCATCTAGAGCCTTGAGCTTACTACTCGGAGATCATTCATGTCATCCATAGCCCTCAGCTGCTCATAGCATTTAGAGCCATGAGCTCACAACTAAGAACTATTCATATGTCCACAACCTTGAGCTGCTCATAGCATCTAGAGGACTGAGGTCATATGATCACGAATCATTGATATCATCCACAACCTTGAGTTGTTCATAGCATCCAAAGTCCCGAGCTTATGACCCAGAGTAGCTCATATCATTAACAACCATGAGTTTTTTTATAGCATCTAAAGCCCTAAGCTCATGACCCAAACTCATTCTTGTCAACCATAACCCTGAGCTTTTCATAACATATAGAGCCCTAAGCTCACAACTCGAAATCTTTCATGTGACTCACAACTTTGAGTTGTTCATAACATTTAAAGCCACTGGGTCACGACCAAGAATCATTCATATTATCCTTAACCTTGAGTTGTTCATAGCATCTAGAAGCTTAAGCTCATGGGATCCTAAGTCATTCATATCATCTATAACTTTGAACTCACGACCCAGAGTCGTTCATGTCAGCTCATGAAGTAGATAAATTCATATCATCAATAGGTTTGAGTTGTACATCTAGAGGCTTGACCTCATGGGATCTTGAGTCGTTCATATCATCCATAATGCTTAGTTGTTCATAGCATCCATAGCCCTCAACTCATGACCTGGAGTAGTTTATATCATCCATAACATTGAGTTGTTCATAGCATTTAGAGTCGTGAGCTCACAACTTAGAGTCATTCGTGTCAACCAGAACCCTAAGTTATTCATAGCATCTAGAGCCTTGAGCTCAAGACTCGGAGTCATTCATGTCATCCATAGCCTTGAGCTATTCATAGCATTTAGAGCATTGAGCTCATGACCTAGAGTTGTTCTTGTCAACTATAGCCCTAAGTTGTTCATAACATCTAAAGCCTTTAACTCAATACCTAAGGTTGTTCATGCCATCCATAGCCTTAAGCTATTCATATCATTTAGAGCCATGGGCTCACGACCAAGAATCATTCATATCATCCTCAACCCTGAGTTGTTCATAGCATCTAGAGGACTAAGCTCACAAAATCCTAAGTTGTTTATATCATCTAATACCCTGGGTTCTTAAGAGCATCCAAAGTTGTAAGCTCATGACCTGAAGTAGCTCATGTCATCCATAATCCTTAGTTGTTTATAGAATCTAGTGCCTTGAACTCATAACCCGAACTTCTTCTTGTTAACCATAACCATTAGTAGTTCATAACATCTAAAGCCTTGAACTCATGACCTAGGGTTGTTCATAGCATCCACACCCTTGAGTTGTTCATAGCATATAGAGGCTTGAGCGCATAATGTAGAATCGTTATTAACATCCAAAGTCCCGAGTGGTTCATAGAATCTAGAGGTCTCAGGTCACAGGAGATTGAGTCATTCATATCATCCATAACTATGAGCTGTTCATAGAATCTAGACCCCTTAGCTCATGACCTGAAGTTGTTCAGGTCAACCACAACCCTGAGTTATTGATAACATCATGAGACCTAAGCTCACGACTTGGAGTTGTTCATGTCATCAACAACATTAAGCAATTCATAGTAACTCAAGGCTTGAGCTCATGACATAAGATCATTCGTTATTTTCCTAGCCTTGATCACTTCATAAAATCTAGAGAACTGAGCTCATAGGATCCCAAGTTGTTCATATTATCCATAACTTCTAGAACCTTGAACTCAGGACTTGGAGCCTTTCATGTCAACCACAACCCTGAGTTGTTCATAGAATCTTGAGGTCATGACTCGAAGTCGTTCATGTCATCCACAACCTAAAGTTGTTAAAAGCATCTAGAGCCCTAAGCTCATAACCTAGAGTCGTTCATATCAACCATAACCTTGAGTTGTTCATAGCATCTAGAGGCCTGAAATCATGACATAGAGTGGTTCTTGTCCACCACAACCCTGAGCTATTCATAGATCTAGAGCCTTGAGCTTACGACCTGGAGTAGTTCATGTCATCAACAACCTTAGGCAATTCATGGAACCTAGACCCCTTAGCTCACGGCCTGGAATCATTCATGTTAGCCACAACCTTCAGCTATTCATAATATCTAGAGGATTGAGCTCAAGACCCAAAATCACTCATTTCATCCACAACCCTGAGTTGTTTATAGCATCTAAAGCCATGAGCTCATGACCCAAAGTCATTCATGTCAAACACAACCTAGAGGTGTACGTTGCATCCAGAGCCTTGAGCTCATGACCTAGAGTCGCTCATGTCAACTAGCACCATGAGAAGTTTATAACATCTAGAGCCCTATGATCATGACCCAGAGTCATTCATGTTATCCACAACCTTGAGTTGTTCATAGCTCTGAGTTGTTCAAAGCATTTAGAGCCTTTAGTTCATGACCCAAAATCGTTCACGTCAACCACAACCCTGAGTTGTTTATAGTATATAGAGATTGAGGCTCATGACCCAAAGTCGTTCATGTCATCCACAACCTTGAGATGTTCATAGCATCTAGAGCCCTCAGCTCACAACCTAGAGTCTTTCATGTGATCAATAACTGAGACCTGTGTATGGCATCTACAACCCTTAGCTCATGACCTAGACTATTTCTTGTCAAACATAGCCCTAAGTCGCTCATAAAATCTCGAGGCCTCAGCTCATGACTAGATTCATTTATATCATCCACAATATTGAGTTGTTAAGAGCATATAGAGCCTTAAGCTCATGACCTGGAGTCTTCATGTCAACCACAAACCTACGTTGTTCATAGCATCTAGAGGCTTAAGCTCATGACTGAGAGTCGTTCATGTTAATCATAACCTTGAGTAGTTCATAGCATCTAGAGCCCTAAGCTTAGGACATAGATTCATTCATTTCAAACACAACCCTCGGTTGTTCATAGCATCAAGAGCCCTGAGGTCATGGCCCAAAGTCGTTCATGTCAACCCTAGCCCTGAGATGTTTATAACATCTAAAGGCTAAACTCACAACATGAAGCCTTTCTTGTCATCAATAACCTTAAGTTGTGCATAGCATCTAGAGCCCTAAGCTCACAACTCGAAGTTTTTCTTGTCAACCACAACCTTGAGCTGTTTATAGAATCTAGAGGTCTGATTTTATGAACTAGAGTCATTCATGTTATTCAGAACCATGAGTTGTTGATAGCATCTATAACCTTAAGCTCACGACCCGAAGTTGTTCATGTCATCTATAGCCTGAGTAGTTCATATCATCTAGAGGCTTGAGCTCATGATGGAGAATCATTTACATCATCCACAACTCTAAGCAATTCATAAGATTTAAAGGCTTAAGCTCATAGGATCCCGGGTCATTCATATCATCTATAACTTTGAGCTTTTCATAGTATCTAGAGCCCTAAGCTCATGACTAGGAGTAGCTCATGTCATCCATAGCCTAGAGTTGTTCATAGCCTTTAGAGCCTTAAGCTCAGGACCCAGAGTTGTTCATGTCAACCATAGCCCTGAGCTCTTGACCTAGGAGTCTTTGATGTCATGGATAGCCTTCACCTATGTATAACATCTAGAGCCCTCAACCCATGACTTGGAGTATTTCATGTCATCAATAACCTTAAGTTGTGCATAACATCTATAGGCCTAAACTCACAGAATCCCAAGTCGTCCATATCATCCACAACTATGAGTTGTTCATAGCTTCTACAACTCTAAGCTCCGAACCTAGAGTCTTTCATGTCAACCACCACCCTGAGTTGTTCATAGTATTTAGAGACTTGAACTCATAGCTTGAAGTCCTTCATGTCATCCACAACCTTGAGTTTTTCATAGCATCTAGCGCCTTGAGCTCACGACCTAGAGTCATTCATGTCAATCATAGCCCTGAGTTGTTCATAGCATCTAGAGCCTTGACATAAAAACCTAAAGTCGTTCTTATCTTCCATAGCCCTGAGTAGTTCATAGCATATGGAGGCTTGAGCTCATGACGTAGAATCATTCATATCATCCATTACCCTAACCGATTCATAGCATCAAGAGGTCTGAGCTCACGGGATCTCGATTCATACATATAATCAACAACTCTAAGTTGTTCATAGCATCTAGAGCCCTAAGATGATGACCTATAGTAGAGCATGTCATCCATAGCTCTGAGTAGTCCATAGCATCTAAAGCCTTGAGCTCATGACCCAGAGTCGTTAATGTCATCCATAACCCTAAGTTGTTTATAGTATTAAGAGCCTTGAGCTCATGACCTAGACTCTTTCATGTCATCAATAACCCAGACTTATATATAGCATGTAGAGCCCTATGCTCATGACCCAGAGTCTTTCATGTCATTGACAACCTTAAGTTGTACATAACATTTAGAGCCCTGAACACATGACTAGGAGTCCTACACGTCAACCACAACCTTAAGTTGTTCATAGAATCTAGAGGCCTGAGCTCATGACCCAGAGTCATTCAAAACAATTACAACCCTGAGTTGTTCATAGTATCTAAAGCCTTGAGCTCACGAACCGGAGTTGTTCATGTCAACCATAACCTTGAGCTATTCATAGCATCTAGAGCCTTGAGCTCACGACTTGAAGTCGTTCATGTCAGCCACAGCCCTGAGATGTTCATAACATCTAGAGCTTTGAACTCATGACCTGGAGTCTTTCATGTCATTAACAACCTTAAGTTGTATATAGCATTTAGAGCCCTTAGCTCATGTCTAAGATTCTTTCTTATTGACCACAACCCAGTGTTGTTCATAGAATCTAGAGGCCTGAGCTGGTGAACTAGAGTCATTCATCTTATCCACAACCCTAAGTGCTTAATAACATCTACATCCCTAAGCTCATAACTCGGAGCTGTTCATGTCATCCACACCCTTAGCAGCTCATATCATCTAGAGGCTTCAACTCATGATGTAGAATCATTCATATCATCCACAACCCTAAGTAGTTCATAGCGTCTAGAGGCTTAAGCTCATGGGATCCTAAGTCATTCATATCATCTACAACTTTGAGCACTTTATAACATCTAGAGCTTTGGTCTCACGACCTAGAGTAGCTCATGTCATCCATAGCCCAAAGTTGTTAATAGCATCTAGAGCCTTAAGTTCATGATCTAGAGTTGTTCATGCCATCCACAGCCTTGAGTTGTTCATAGTATCTAGAGCCTTGAGCTCTCAACCCAGATTTTTTCATGGTATCGATAACCCTAACCTATGTATAGCATCTAAAGCCCTCAGCTCACGACCCAGAGTCTTTCTTATCATTAATAACCTTAAGTTGTGCATAACTTCTAGAGACCCATACTCATGAATAGGAGTCTTTGATGTCAACCATATGCTTAAGTTGTTCATAGAATTTAGAGGCCTGAGCCCATGACCCAAAGTCGTTCATGCCACCCATAACCCTAACTTGTTAGTAGCATCTAAAGCCTTCAGCTCACTACCCAAAGTCATTCATTTTAATTACCACCCTAATGTGTTCATAGCTTTTAGAGCCCTAAGATCATGACCCTGAGTCATTCATATCTTCCACAGCCCTGACCAGTTCATAGCCTTTAGTGGTTGAGCTCATGACATAGAATCGTTCAAAACATCTATAGCCTAGAGCGGCTCACAACATTTGCAGGCCTAATATCACAGGGTCCCAAGTCATTCATATCATTCAAAACCTTGAGTTGTTCATACCTTCTAAAGCCCTGAGATCAGGACCTAGAGTCTTTCATGTGAACCACTACCTTGAGTTGTTCATAATATCTAAAGCTCTAAGCTCATAACCTGGAGTTTGTAATATCATCCATAGCCTTGAGTTCTTGAGAGCATCTAAAGCCTTGAGCTCATGACCCGAAGACGTTCATGTCAGCCACAACCTTGAGCTTTCCATAGCATCTAGAGCCCTGAGATCACGACTCTGAGTCATTCATGTCTTCCATAGCCTTGAGTAGTTCATAGTATTTAGAGGATTGAGCTTAGGGGGTAGAACCATTCATATCATCCACAACCTTAAGCGATTCTTAGCATCTAGAGGATTGAGCTCATGGGATCCTAAGTCATTCATAACATCCACAATTCTAAGTTGTTTATAGCATCTAAATCCCTAAGCTCATGAACTGGAGTAGCTCAGGTCATCCACAACCCTGAGTTGTTCATAGCATCTAGAGCCTTGAGCTCATGACTTGGGATCGTTCAAGTCAACCATAATCTTGAGTTGTTCATAGTATCTAAAGCTTTATGCTTCTAGCCCAGAGTTGTTCATGTCATGCACAACCCTGAGTTATTCATAACATTTAGAGCACTAAGCTCATGACGCATAATCTTTCATGTCATTGACAACCTTAAGTTGTGTATAGCATCTAGAGCCCTGTGCTCATGACTCAGAGTCATTCATGTCAACCACGACCTTAATCTATTCATAAAATCTAGAGGCCCGAGCTCATGACCTGTATCCACAACCCTGAGTTGTCAATAGCATTTAAATCCCTGAGCACATGACTCATAATCATTCATGTCATCTATAACACTGAGGAGTTCTTAGAACTTAAGGGCTTGAGCTCAAGATGCAGAATGATTCAAATCATCCATAACCCTTAGTCATTCATAGCATCTAGAGGTTTGAGCTTGCAGGATCCTAACTCAATCATATCATCCACAACTCTCATTTGTTCATAGTATTTGGAACCTTGAGTTCACAACCCGAAGTCATTCATGTCAACCACAACCTTGAGCTGTGCATAGCATCTAAAGCCCTCAGCTCTCAACCTAAAGTTTTTTATGTTATCGAAAGCCCATTGATTACTACTCAAAAAGTGCTATTTTATAGCTTGTAATTAACTCTTTTAAACACTTTTGAGTAGTATTTATTACCTTTTAACTCAATTGGCATGTTAAGGACCCTTACAATCATTTCTAATCAAATTGTGTTAAGTTTTGGTGTTTTTAATAGCTTTTTGATCACCAAAGCAATCTAAGATGAGGGAGAGCTTTATATAATCCATGGAAAAGCAAATAGAAGCTCATTTACAAGAAGAATCCAAGATTTGGAGCTTTTTAGTCCTTTGCCAAAAGCACATCAAGAATGCAAGGAGGAGAAGCAAAGAGAGGAATCTAACATGAAGAATTCAAGAGGACAGAAACTGTTGGACACATTTTGAGTACTTTCTGAAATCCACTTCATTCATACTATATCTTGTTTTGAATCTTGGGAATTCAGGAGTCCAACGCTTCAAACGGTGCATGAATTGGAGCTGAAACAAAGAAGTTATGGTTGTTTGAAGACAACTGCGCAAAGCTGAGCAAAATGAGCTACGAAAATTTCGCAGGGTGTTTCGCAGCTGTGAAACCATCCTTTGGCACACGAGTGCCATTTTGCAGCTCCACCCCCTCATTTCGCAGCTGCAAAATGGGCTGCGAAAATATCTTCACCCTCCAAAAATGCTCCTTGGCTGTGAAATGGCCCTTGGTTGCGAAATGGCGTCCAAGCTGCGAATCAAGTTGCAAATCATCTCCAAGTTGTGAAATCACCTCCAAGTTGCAAAACCAAAGTTCAAACTTGCAAAATGGATAATTCAACACGTGAATCACCTTGCAAAATCCACCTGTGCAATCTCAGATATTTGCAACCGACTCAGTTAGATTTTTTCTCAAGATTTTTGTGTAAATTTCTATTTTCTTCTTGTAATCAGTTAAAGATATTATTGGGATATTTCTTAGCAAATATCTTCTCTATATATATATCTTTGAACCAATGTAAAGAAATAAAAAAATCTTGTAATATATGTAATCCGATGAGAGGAAGAAATATATTTTATAGAGCACTTGCTCTGTTTTTCCTTCATATTTTTGTTTTCTCATTCTTTTTATTTCCAGCAAATCAAACTCTGAGGATGTTTCCTCAGAGGATGAGTGGCTAGGCGCTTTGTTTGTTGGAGTGAAGAAAGCCAGGTAAATTTCCACATGCAAAAATAGGAATTTTTGTTGTTTCAGCTTTTAATGAAGATAAAGTGTGACCCGTTAATGGTTTTTATCTTTTTAGTAAACTTAAAACGCCTTGAAATCACCTGGGCCAACACTTGGTAAGGCAACTGGTCTCCTTCCATTGAGATACACTAGTTTATCTCTTACGAGCCTTTGGGAGGTGGTTTAAAGGTAGGATTTTCTAGAATAGCCAACACTTGGTAAGCTTTTGGACTCCAAGAAGACATCCATTAGTTATCTCTTGTGAGCTTTTGACAGTTAATCCAAGGTTAAGGATCACCTTGAATGGTAAATGCTAGGTGAAAGGCATGAGCCATTACAAGATGAATCAGTGAGAGGGATTTAGTGTTTAAACCCATTAAGGGGAGGCATCTGTACCACACCGATTAGAGAATTAACTATATGTTAATTCTCTAATGCGAGGAAAAGATTCAAGTGACCATAACTCCCTTTTTGCATTAGGAACCTGAGCCTAGTGATCTGAAACTCCAAGAAACACTTTTCTTTGTAATTACAATCAGTTACTATTTTTGTTAGCTTAAAACCAAACCTTTTTCACTCAAACATCTTTATGTTTTCTTTTAAAGCTAACCTTAAAATGAAAAAGCACCAATTGAGCTTTGAATTAATATCAATTGTGAAGTGAAAACCCATCCCAGTGAACGATCCTAGAGCCACTATGCTATGCTAGCTGAGGCTATCCTAGTACATGGTGTAATAGGTTATAAATTTTGTTGATTACTCCCTGAGGACCACAATCAAGGAACACCAGCTAGACACGAATCAAATGGCACCATTGTTAGGGACCATTGAGACGACATGAATCAGCTGATACACCAATTGGGAACGAATCAAATGGCGTCGTTGCCATGGATGGTGCCACTTTATAGTGATATCACCTTTTCAGAGTACTTGTGATCTTCATCACAAGTTTGGTGACTTTTCTTTTCCTTTTACTAACTCTTTTTATTTTTTTCTTTTTCTTTGTTCATATTTTAGTATAGCTTTTAGTTAATCTTAATAATTTTTTCTTCTCTAGAATTTTTATTTCTTTTGTTTTGTTTTGTTTTCTCTGTTTTTAATTCACAAATTTCTAGTTGTGCATGCCATATTGAATATGAGATAGCAGAGGAAGCCATGAACTTCATGAGTTATATGGCTAAAGTTTCAAGAGGATCGGATGAACCAAATGCTAGAGATATGTGAAGAAGGAAGTCTCAACCTAATGCTAAGGGTGAGATGTATATTTTGAATGACGACATAGACATGAAGGCAAAGATTGTAGCTATGACAAGGAGAATGGAAGAGCTAGAAATGGAGAAAATGCAAGAAGTGCAAGCCCTCTCTCAGACACCATTGCAAGCTATGCCTTGTGCCATTTGTCTATCTTATGAGCACTTGGTGAAAAAGTGTCCTACCATTTCAGTGACGAGAGAAATGTTTGGTGATTACAACACTTACAATTCCAATTGGAAGAACCATCCAAATTTCTCTTGGAAACCACAACCACCTCAGTACCAGCAACCTGCTCAAGCACCTTAACAATCCTCGAACCTTGAACAAGCTATGGTCAATCTTAGCAAGGTCATGGGAGACTTTGTTGGAGCTTAGAAATCCATCAATGCTCAGCTCAGTCAAAGAATTGATAGTGTAGAGAGTTCATTGAACAAAAAGATGGATGGAGTGCAAAATGATCTATCTCATAAGATAGATAATCTCCAATATTCAATATCAAGGTTTGCCAACCTCAATACAGTGCAAGAAAAAGGAAACTTTCCTTCCCAACCTTATCAAAATTCCAAGGGTATCCATCAAGTGGAGGCTCAAAATGGAGAATCTTCAATGGTGAAGGAAGGTAAAACGGTTATCACTTTGAGGAGTGGTAAAGAGGTTGATCTGCCCACATCCAAGCTAGAGCATGATGAAGAGAATAAAGCAGAGAATGAAAAAATGGAGGAAATCAAAGGAAAGAGAAAGGGGAAAAGCATAGAGAAAGATGACTATGATTTTAATATAGATGAAGAACCACAGAGGACAGTCATCAAGGAAGAAATGATGAAGAAACATATGCCTCCACTTCTCCCCCAAGCTTTGTATGACAAAATCATACAGAGCAAGTCTCAAGTGAGAGATGCAAACTTCATAGGGGATCCGGGCAAGCTAAATCAGGATCAAATTTTTTGATGGACTTAGTCTTTCTAAAGACTAGCTAGTCCATATCTTTTTGTTTTATTTTATTACTTGTTTTAATTTTGATTTCAATGCTTTAATTTTAATTTGTTTTGATGTAACATAGGTTTTTGAACGATCAAAATCAGGAGGAATTGCAAAAGAAATGAAGGAAGGTCTCTAGGAATCAAGAGGAGCTTAAAAGCAAGGAAAATCCATGGTCTGCGAAATTTTGCATCCTAAAAAGGGCCCCTGCGAAAATAGCCCTTGGCTGCGAAATAATTTCGCAGCCCCCAAGTAGTCGCTGCGAAATCGCCCCTCGGCTGCGAAATTATTTCGCAGCCCTCAAGAAGTCACTGCGAAATCACCCCTCGGCTGCAAAATGATTTCACTGCCTCATACCTCCCTCTGTGAAAATTTTCGCAGCTGCGAAACACCCCTTTGGCACATGAGTGCCATTTCGCAGACCCCTCCTCATTTCATAGCTGCGAAATGGCTGCGAAATCCTCCAAGCCTAAAAATTCTCAATTTCACAGCCGAGCCCCCATTTCACGGGTGGTTTCGCAGCTATGAAACCACCCCTTGGCACACGAGTGCCATTCCATAACCACCTAACCCCATTTCGCAGCTGCGAAATGGGCTGCAAAAATATTTCTTTTTTCCTTTGGCTGCGAAATGGGCTGCAAAAATGTTTCTTTTTTCCTTTTGGCTTTGAAATGGCTATGAAATGACCTCTAAGCTACGAAATGGTTTGTGAAAACAGTTTAAAAAGCCAAGGGAAGTTACGAAAATGCCAACAGAGCCTCGCAACCATGCATCTAAAGAGGAGAGCCCCGCGCACCCTGAGATCACACACACAAAGCCTCTCACTCAATTTTTGACCTCCTAAAACCATTAGAACTGAGAGCTCTAGCTGAGGAGACTATGACACCTAAGGAGACTACCAAAGCAGAGGTCAAAGTCCTGATCCAACCCACTCAAGAGGCCACCACAGATGCATCAGCTCCATAAGACCTTACCATTACTTGATCATCTCTTTACTTTTTTTCTTTACATATTATAGTAGTATAGATAATTCCATGTTTTGATGTTTTATATTCTGGGATTGGATGTATTACTGATAATACATCATACATAAACATCATTTTTTGTTTAAGCTTGGCATTTTTCTATTTCCTCTACTCACTAACTCTTTTGTTTTTTTGAAACATGTGGTTTCTCCTATATGACTCAGACTCCATGTCACTCAGGAGGTACCACTTCCTCTATATTTTTCAATCGCTTTTGTCACATTGAGGACAATGTTCAGCTTGGTTAGGGGGAGAGTTGAGGAAGGAAGTTTTGTTATTAATGCTAAGCTATTTTGGTAATTTAGTTGCTTTTTGCTTAATTTTTAAATTTTTTAAGTTTTTATTCTACTCTCCATGGTTATTAAGGAAAATTTCTCAAAAATGAAAAGGGAGAAATTGAATTTTTGTCTTTTTACTTGGCTTAGAATTTGTATTATGCTTACTAAAGTTGATGAATTGTTGAAACTTCTATTGAATTCAAGCTTAGTTCTTCCACTTTAAGCTATTCACACACTATGCACAATAGGTTCCGATTATAAGATGAAAAACTATTTCACCCTCTTGACTTAGGAAAATTTAGACTTGGTACCTTTGACCTCATTTAATAGTGTTGGGACACCTTATAAAAGGCCAATGAGACTTTGAAAAAAAAAATGTTTTACTTACCTTGAAACCCGAGCAAGGTCTGAAAGGTATATGGTGAAAATCTTTAAAACCTGGTGCCCTAAGCCTTCATTGGTTGGGTGTCACCGACCTCAATGCTCATTACAAGGGTAAATAGGTGGAGTTAACATACTATAGGTGCTTGGATATTAAAATTTCATTCTCAAAAGTTCGGGGTAAAATCCGAGGAGTTAGTGGGGTTGAAAGATCCTTAAAGCTTGATGTCCTAAACCTTAATTGGTTGGGAGTCATCGATGAACCCCTGTTACATGGAAAATTTAGAAAAGATTACCTTTAAGCTTTGTACTCCTACAAGAAAAAAAAGTGTGAAATAAATGAGGTGTGTTCTTAGCCCATTGGAGGTTGATTAGTTTGCTAAGCTTTGAAAAAGAACTAGCTTGGGGGGAGAGATTAGTTCAACATACTATATTCGGAAGCTAATAAATAACACTTAGATTTTTGTGGAAAAGTAAGGTTTGACCTTTGGGAGTGGAAACTCTTTTAAAGCTTAAATTTGCATAATGTCTTCTCTTTATGAATTGTGATTAGACAAGTTATTTGATAACTCTTGTTGAAGTTTCAGTTTTATATCTTTAATGTTCCATGTGAGAGTTTGATCATCATGCCACTTGAAAATTTTTTGAAGTGATCATCATGATGTTGTAAATTATAGTACTTTTTATTTTTCTTTTTCTCTCCTTCATTGCTAAGGGACTAGCAATATGTCGGTTGGGGGAGTGATTACTACTCAAAAAGTGCTATTTTATAGCTTGTAATTAACTCTTTTAAACACTTTTGAGTAGTAGTTATTACATTTTAACTCAATTGACATGTTAAGGACCCTTGCAATAATTTCTAATCAAATTGTGTTAAGTTTTGGTGTTTTTAATAGCTTTTTGCTCACCAAAGCAATGTAAGATGAGGGAGAGCTTTATATAATCCATGGCAAAGAAAATGGAAGCTCATTTACAAGAAGAATCCAAGCTTTGGAGCTTTGTAGTCCTTTGCCAAAAGCACATCAAGAATGCAAGGAGGAGAAGCAAAGAGAGGAATCTAACATGAAGAATTCAAGAGGACAGCAACTGTTGGAAACATTTCGAGTACTTCCTGGAGTCTATTTCATGCATACCTTATCTCGTTTTGAAGCTCGGGAAGTCAGGAGTCCAATGCTTCAAATGATACACGAATTGGAGCTAAAACGAAGAAGTTATGGCTGTTTGAAGACAACTACGCAAAGTTGAGCGAAATGAGCTGCGAAAATTTAGCAGGGTGTTTCGCAGCTGCGAAACCACCCTTTGGCACACGAGTGCCATTTTGCAGCTCCACCCTGAAAAAATGCTCCTTGGCTGTGAAATGGCCCTTGGTTGCGAAATGGCCCTTGGTTGCGAAATGGCCTCCAAGCTATGCATCAAGTTGCAAATCATCTCCAAGTTGTGAAATCACCTCCAAGTTGCAAAACCAAAGTTCAAACTTGCAAAATGGATAATTCAACACGTGAATCACCTTGTGAAATCCACTTGTGCAATCTCAGATATTTGCAATCGACTCAGTTAGATTTTTTCTCAAGATATTTTGTGTAAATTTCTATTTTCTCCTTGTAATCAATCAAAGATATTATTGGGATATTTATTAGAAAATATCTTCTCTATATATATCTTTGAACCAATGTAAAGAAATCAAAAAATATTGTAATATATGTAATGCGACGAGAGGAAGAAATATATTTTACAGAGCACTTGCTCTGTTTTTCCTTCATATTTTTGTTTTCTCGTTATTTTTATTTCTAGCAAATCAAACTCTAAGGATGTTTCCTCAGAGGATGAGTAGCTAGGCTCTTTGTCTCTTGGAGTGAAGAAAGCCGGGTAAGTTTCCACATGCAAAAATTGGAAGTTTTGTTGTTTCAGCTTTTAATGAAGAGAAAGTGTGACCCGTTAATGGTTTTTATATTTTTAGTTAACTTAAAACGCCTTGAAATCACTTGGGCCAACACTTGGTAAGGCAAGTGGTCTCCGTCCATTGAGATACACTAGTTTATCTCTTGCGAGCCTTTGGGAGGTGGTTTAAAGGTAGGATTTTCTAGAATAGCCAACACTTGGTAAGCTTTTGGACTCCAAGGAGACATCCATTAGTTATCTCTTGCGAGCTTTTGACGGGTAATCCAAGGTTAAGGATCACCTTGAATGGAAAATGCTAGGTGAGAGGCATGAGCCATTGCAAGATGAATCAGTGAGAGGGATTTAGTGTTTGAACCCATTAAGGGGAAGCATCTGTACCACAACAATTAGAGAATTAACTATATGTTAATTCTCTAATGCGAGGAAAAGATTCAAGTGATTGGAACTCCCTTTTTGTATTAGGAATCTAAGCCTAGTGATCTGAAACTCCAAGAAACACTTTTCTTTGTAATTAAAATCAGTTACTATTTTTGTTAGCTTAAAACCAAACCTTTTTCACTCAAACATCTTTATATTTTCTTTTAGAGCTAACCTTGAAATGAAAAAGCACCAATTGAGCTTTGAATTAATATCAATTGTGAAGTGAAAACCCATCCCAGTGAACAATCCTAGAGCCACTATGCTATGCTAGTTGAGGTTATCCTAGTACATGGTGTAATAGGTTGTAAATTTTGTTGATTACTCCCTGAGGACCGAAATCAAGGAACACCAGCTGAACACGAATC
The DNA here is from genome assembly GCF_004353265.1 of Vitis riparia. Classification (NCBI taxonomy): domain Eukaryota; kingdom Viridiplantae; phylum Streptophyta; class Magnoliopsida; order Vitales; family Vitaceae; genus Vitis; species Vitis riparia. The sequence continues at coordinate 14,396,893 of NC_048431.1, forward strand.
AAATAGCACCGTTGTTGGGGACCATGGAGAGGATATGAATCAGTTGATACACCAATTGGGAATGAATGACCCATTCCTATGTATAGATTCTAGAGCCCTCAGCTCTTGACCAGGAGTCTTTCACGTAATCAACAGTTTTAAGCTGTGTATGGCATTTAAAGCCTTGAGCTCACGACTCAAATTCTTTCGTGTCAACTAGAATCCTCAACTATTCATAGAATTTAGAGGCCTATGCTCAGAACCTGAAGTCTTTCCTTTCAATTACAAGCTTGAGTTGTTCATAGCATCTAGAACCTTGAGCTCACGATTGAAAGTTGTTTATGTCTTCCATAACCCTGAGCAACTCATAGCATCTATAGGCTTGAGCTCATGACATAGAATCGTTCATATCATCCATAACATGAGTGGTTTATAGCATCTAAATGACTAAGCTCACGGGATCCCGAGTCATTCATATAATCCACAACTCTGAGCTATTCATAGCATCCAAAGACTTAGGATCACCACTCAAAGTAGTGCATGTCATCTACAGGCTTGAGCTATTCATAACGTATAGAGCCCTAAGCTCATGACCTAAAGTCATTCATGTCATCCACGACCCTGAGCTATTCATAGTATCAAGAGCCCTAAGCTCATAACTTAAACTCTTTCATGTCATCGATAGCCCAAACTTGTGTATCGCATGTAAAGCCCTAAGCTCACAACCCGTAGTCTTTCATGTCATCGACAGCCTTAAGTTATGTATAACATTTAGAGCCCAAAGCTCAGAAGTCAAAGTCACTCATGCCAACCACATCCCTTAGCCGTTCATCGAACCTAGAGGCCTAAGCTCATGACCCAAAGTTGCTCATGTCATCCATAACCTTGAGTTGTTAATAGCATCTAGAGCCTTAAGCTCCCTACCCAGAGTTGTTCATGTCATCCACAACCCTAAATTTTTCTCTTCATGGTATCTAAAGACCTGAGCTCATGACCCAGAGTCGTTCATGTCATCCACAACCCTGAACTATTCATAAGATTAAGAACCCTGAGCTCACTACTCGGAGTTGTTCATGTCATCCACAACCCTGAATTTTTCATAGGATCTTGAGCTTTGAGCTCACGACCCATAGTCATTCATGTCAATCACAACCCTGAGCTATTCGTTGCATGTAAATCAATGCAATCACGTTCCAAAGTCTTTCATGTCAATAACAACCTTGAGTTGTTCATAGAATCTAGGGACCTGAGCTCATAACCTAGAGTTGTTCATGTATTTATAGCCTTGAGTTGTTAATAGCATCGAGAGGGCTTCCCTCATGACCCGAAGTCGTTCATTTCAACGACATCCCTAAGTTGTTCATATCATCTAGAGCCCTCATGAGTCAGAGTCTTTCATTTCATCGACAACCTTAAGTTGTTCATCACATCTAGAGCCTTAAGCTCATAAATTGGAGTCTTTCATGTCAACCACAACCTTTAGTTATTCATAGAATCTAAAGGCTTGAGCTTATGACCTGGAGTAATTCATGTCATCCACTAGCTTGAGTTGTTAATAACATCTAAAGCCTTCAACTCATGACCTCGATTTGTTCATGTCATCCACAACCCTAGAAGTTCATAGCATCTAAAGGCTTGAGCTCATGACATAGCATCATTCATATCATCCACAACCCTTAGCGGTTCATAGCATCTAGAGACTTGATCTCACGGGATCCCGAATCATTCATATCATTTACAAATTTGAGTTGTTCATAGCATCTAGAGCCTTGGGCTCACGACTAGTAGTAGCTTATGTAATCCACAACCTAAATCTGTTTATAGAATTTGGAGCCTTGAGCTCACGACCCTGAGTCATTCATCTCAACCACAACCCTAAGTTGTTCATAGCATCTCTAGCCTTATGGTCATGACTTAGAGTCGTTCATGTCATCCACAACCCTGAGTTATTCCTAGAATCTGCAGCCTAAGCACACAAGACCGCAGCTCATTTATTTCATCCACAAATTTGAGTTGTTCATAGCATCTAGAGCCTTGAGCTCATGACTTGGAGTCGTTCATGTGAACCAAAGGCTTGAGCTGTTCATAGTTCTAGAGGACTTTACTCATAGGATCCCAAGTCGTTCATATAATTCATAACTTTAGATTGTTTATAGCATCCAGAGTCCTAAGCTCATGACCTTAAGTAGCTCATGTCATCCATAACTCTAAGTTGTTCATAGCATCTAGAGCCCAAAGCTCATGATTCTAAGTATCTCATCTCATCCACACCTCTAAGTTATTCAAAGCATTAAAAACCCCGAGTTTATGACCCAAAGTCATCCATGTCATCCACAACCCTAAGTTGTCCATAGAATCTAGAGACTTGAGTTCATGATGTAGAATCATTCATATCATCCATAGCCTTGAGCGGTTCATAGTATATAGGGGTCTGAGCTCACGGGATCCTAATTTGTTCTTATCATCCATAACTCTTACATGTTCATAGCATCTAAAGCCCTCGGCTAGTGACCCAGTGTTTTTTAGGTCAACCACAGCCCTGTGTTGTTCCTAGTATCTAAAGTCCTAAGCTCATGACCTAGTGTCATTAATGTCACCCATAGCCCTGAGTTGTTCACACCATTTAGAGCCTAGAGCTTATAACCCATGATCATTTATGTCAACCACAACCTTGAACTATTCATCACATCTAGAGCTCTAAGCTCACGACCCAAAGTCATTCATTTCATCCATAACCCTTATCCATTCATAGCATTTAGAGGCTTGAGCTAATGACACAAAATCATTCATATCATCCATTACCCTAAGTTGTTCAAAGCATCTAGAGGCCTGAGCTCATAGGATCCCGAGTTGTTCATATCATCCATAACTCTAACTTGTTCATGGCATCTAGATCCGTAGGCTCATGACCTAGAGTTCTTCACCTCAACCAAAGCCTTAAGTGGTTCATATCTTCTAGAGACCTGTGCTCCTAGGATGCTGAGTCGTTCATATTGTTCATAACTCTAATCTGTTCATAACATCCAAACCCTTGATCTCAGGACTCGAAGTAGCTCTTTTCATCCACAATCTTGAGTTGTTCATTGCATCCAAGCCTTACACTTACGACCCAAAGTAGTTCATCTCATCCAAATCCCTAAGTTTTTCATAGCATCTAAAGCCTTGAGCTTACGACCCAGAGTTGTTCATGTCAACTAAAACCCTGAGGTGTTCATAGTGTCGAAAGCGCTAAGCTCACGACCCAAAGTCATTAATGTCATCCACAACCCTAAGTAGTTCACAACATCTAGAGTCATGAATTAATGGGATCCTAATTCATTCAGATCACCCATAACTCTGAGTTGTTCATTGCTTCTAGAGCTTGGAGCTCACACCCCAAAGTCTTTCATGTCATCCATAGACCTGACCCGCTTATAACATTTAAAGGCTTAAGCTCATGATGTAGAATCTTTCATAGAATTCGCAACCTTGAGTGGTTCATAACATCTAAAGGCCTAAGCTCACGAGATCTTGAGTCGTTCATATCATGCATAATTCTAAGTTGTATATAGTATCCAGAACCTTGAGCTCCCCACCCAGAGTAACTCTTGTCATCCATAGTCTTGAGGTGTTCATAGCATCTAGAGTCTTGAGCTCACGACCAGGAGTTGCTCAGGTCAACCACAACACTTGGTTGTTCATAGTATCTAAAGCCTTAAGCTTTCGATCTAGAGTCATTCATGCCATCCGTAACCCTGAGTTGTGCATAGCATCTAGATCCTTGAGCTCCTGACTTGAAGTCTTTCTTTCTTGACATTGAAAGACGTTAGTTGTGCATAACATTTTGAGTTTTGAGGTCACGACCTAAACTCTTTCATGTCATCAAAAGCCTTGAGTTGTGCATAACCTCTAGAGGCCTAAGCTCATGTCTTGGAGTCTTTCATGTCAACCATAACCCTAAGTTGTTCATAGTATCTAAAGGCCAAAGCTCATCACCGAGAATCATTCTTATCTTCCAGAACCTTGAGTTGTTCATAGCATTTGGATCCCTGACGTCACAACCCAGATTTGCTCATGTCAACCACAGGCCTGAGTTGTTCATAACATCTAAAGCCCTGAGCTCACAACCCCTAGTTGTCAATGATAGTCTAAAGCTATTCATAGCATCTAGAGCCTTAAGCACATAACTCAAAGTTGTTCATCTCAACTAAAGTAAAGATCTGTTCATTTCATCTAGAGCCTTGAGCTCATGACTAAGAGTTGTTCATGTCATTCATACCCCTAAGTTATTCATAGCACTTAAAGGTTTGAGCTAATGATGTAGAATCATTCATATCATCCACAACCCTAAGCAGTTCATAGTATGTAGAGACTTGAGCTGACAGGATCCAAATTCGTTCATATCATCCACAACACTAAGCTATTCATAGCATTTAAAGCATTTAGCTCACAACCCGGAGTCATTCATGTCAACCAAAGCCTTAAGCGATTCATAGCATTTATAGACTCAAGCTGACGGGATTATGGATCATTCATATCATTAACAACTCTAGATTATTCATAGCATCCATAACCTTTAACTCAGGATCCGAAGTAGCTCATGTCATCCACTGCCCCTAAGCAATTCGTAGCATCCAAAGCCCTAAGCTCATGACCCAGAATAGCTCATCTCATCCACAACACTGAGCACTTCATAGCATTAAAAGCCTTGAGCTCATGACTTACAAATGTTTATGTTAACCACAACCTTGAGTTGTTCATAGTATTAGGAGCCTAGAGCTCATGACTAGAAGTTGTTCATATAATTCATAGCCTTGAGCTATTCACAACATCTAAAGACTTAAGCTCATGATGAAGAATCATTCATATCATTCACAACCTTTAACAGTTCATAGCATCTTGAGGTGTGAGCACATAAGATGCTGAGTAATTCATATCATCCACAACTTTGAGTTGTTCATTACTTTTAACGCACTAAGCTTAAGACTCGAAGTCTTTCATGTTAACCACATCCCTATTCATAGCATCTAGAGCTTTGAGCTCCTAACCCGAAGTTTTTCATATCATTCATAGCCTTGAGTTGTTCATAGCATCTAGAGCCTTGAGCTTACGACTCGGAGTCATTCATATTAACCACAACCTTGAGCTATTCATAACATGTAGAGCCTAGAGCTCCCAACCTGTAGTCTTTCAAGTTAATAATAGCCTTGAGTTGTTCAGAATATCTAGTGGCCTCATCTTATGACCTGAAGTCGTTCAAGTCATCCATAGGCCTAAATTGTTCATAGGATCTAGAGCTCGTAGATCAGAACCTCGAGTCGTTCATTTCAACCCCAATCTTGAGCTATTCATAGCATCTAGAGCCTTAACCTCAAGACTCAGAGTCTTTCAAGTCAACAGCAGCCCAAAGTTGGTCATAGTATCTAGAGGCTTAAGATCATGAGTCAGAGTCGTTCATGTCATCCATAACCCTAAGTTGTTCACAACATCTAGACCTTGAGATCATGAGCTAGAGTTGTTCATGTCAACCATAGCTTTAACTTTTCATAGCATCTAGAATCCTAAGCTCACGACTCATAGTCGTTCATGTTAGCCGCAACCCAGAGTTGTTAATAGCATCTATAGACCTATCATCATGGCCTGGAGTCGTTCATGTCAACTATAGCCTTAAGTTGTGCATAGTATCTCAAGCCCAAAGCTCAAGACCTATAGCGGTTCATGTCAAGCATAGCCTAGAGTTGTTTATAGCATTTAGAGCCCTAAGACCATGACCTAGGGTTGTTCATGTGAAGCACAACCCATAGTTGTTCATAGCACCTCAAGCCCTGAGCTCACGACCTTTAGTCGTTCATGTCAATCTCAATCTAAAGTTGTTTATAGCATCTAGAGCCCTGAGCTCATGACCTAGAGTTATTCATGTTAGCCACAACCCTTAGTAGTTTATAGCATCAAAAGCCCTCACCTCATGACCTGTAGTCATTCATATCAACCATAACCTAAAGTTTTTCATAGCTTTTAAATCTTTGAGCTCACGACCTAGAGTTGTCATGTCAACCACAACCCTAAGCTCTTCATAGTATCTAACAACTTGACCTCATGACCTAGAGTCATTCAAGTCATCTACAAGCCTAACTTATTCATAGGATCTAGAGCCTTGAGATTATGATTTGAAGTCATTCATGTCAACCACAGCCCCGGACTGTTCATAACATTTAGAGCCTTGAGCTCATTACCCAAAGTCTCTTAAGTCAATAACAACCCTGAGCTGTTCATAGTATCTAGAGGCCTGAGCTTATGAGTCGTAGTTGTTCTTGTCATCCACAACCCAGAGTTGTTCATAACATCTAAAGCCTTGAGCTCACGACCTAGAGTCATTCATGTCAACCACAAACCTGAGCTGTTCATAGTATCTAGAGACTTGAGCTCATGATCCAGAGTTGTTCATGTCATCCACAAGCCTAAATTATTCATATGATCTAAAGTCTTTAGCTCACAACCCATAGTCATTTATGGTAACCATAACCTTGAGCTCTCAACCCGAAGTCTTTCAAGTAAATATCAAACTTGAGCTATTGATAGTATGTAGAGGCCTGAGCTCATGAGTTGGATTCATTCATGTCATCCATAGCCCTGAGTTGTTCATACTAATCTAGAGCCCTCAACTCATGACCTAAAGTTGTTCATGTCAACCATAGCTCTGAGTAGTTCATAACATCTGGAGCCCTAAGCTCATGACCCATAGTCATTCATGTCAACCATAACCTAGAGCTGCTCATTGCATCTAGAACCCTATGCTCATGACCTAAAGTCATTCATGTCAACCACAACCCTAACCTATTCATAGCATCTAGAGCCTTGAGCTCATGACCCAAAGTCATTCAAGTCATTAACAGGCTTGAGCTCGTGAGCTAGAGTCATTCATGTCATCCACAACCTTGAGTTGTTCTCAACATCAAGAGCCTTCACATCATAAGCTGGAGTTGTTCATTTCAACCAACCCTTAATTGTTCATAACATCTAGTGCCCTGAGCTCACGACCTGTAGTTGTTCATGTCAACAACACTCCAGAGCTATTCATACCATCTAAAGACCTAAGCTCACAACCTGGAGTCATTCATGTCAACCCTAAGTCTAAGTTGTTCATAGCCTCTAGAGCCTTGAGCTCATGACCTAGAGTCGTTCATGTGAACCATAGCCAAGAGTTGTTCCTTACATCTAGAACTCTGAGCTAACAACCTAGATTCATTCATGTCAACCACAACCCTAAGCTCTTCATAGTATCTAAAGGCCTGAGCTCATGACCCAGAGTCGTTCATGTCATCCATAACCCTAAATTATTCATAATATTAATATCCTTGAGATCAAAACCCAGACTTATTCATGTCAACCACAACCTTCAGCTATTCAAATCATCTAGAGCCTTAAGCTCATGACCCATAGTCTTTAAAGTCAACAATAGCACTAAGCTGTTCATAGTATCTAGAAGCCCTAGGTCATGAGCTAGAGTCAATCATGCCATCCACAACCCAGAGTTGTTCATAGAATCTAGAGCCTTGAGCTCACAACCTCGAGTCATTCATTTCAATGAGAATACTAAGTTGTTCATTTCATCTAGAGCCATTAGATCATGGCTCGGACTCTTTCAAGTCAATAAAGGCCTTGAGCGTTTCATAGTATGGAAAACTCTAAGCTCTTAAGCCAGTTTCATTCATGTCATCCACAACCTTGATTTGTTTACAGGACCTAGAGCCTTGAGCTAAAGACCTAGAGTTGTTCATGTCAACCATAACTCTGAGCTAGTCCTAGCATCTAGAGCCCTAAGCTCATGACACGTGGTTATTCATGTTAACCATAGCCCAGAGCTGCTCATAGCATATAAAACACTGAGATCACGACCTATAGTCATTCATCTCAACTACTACCTAGACTTGTTCATAACATCTAGAGCCTTGAGCTCATGACTCAAAGTCATTCAAGTTAATAATACCCCTGAGCTAGTCATAGTATCTGGAGGCCTGATGATTCGTACTCAGTCGGGTATTTTAATCAAAAAACATTTATAAATCCTATGACCTCATACTAGCGTAGCAAAACTACTATAGTATAGCAGCTCTAGGGTCGAACTCTGGGATGGGTTTTCATTCTACCAGTGATATACTCAAGATTAGAAACTGAGTCTGATGAGTTCCTTTGTCAAAAACTTAAAGTTTAAAAGAAAATAAAATTTGTTTTGAAAGTGGTGTTTGAAACTAAACTAATATAGAACTAGATAAAAATGGAAGAAAGAAAGTCTCCCAGAGCTAAGGGTTGCTAGGATCAAGTTCAGAATGCAAAGTGGAAATTCCGGATTTTTCTTCTCGCATTGGGGACAACAACATAAAGGATGGTTGTTTCCCGAACCGGTATAAGTTTAACAATGAAGATTTAATCCATAAAAAGTCAATAGAAATGGTAGTCAAGTTCCATTAATGGCTTTAGACACTATGGGTCTTCACCTTGAGCCACTTTCCAATGGCTCGTACATGATAACTAATGGATTAATATGGATCTAGCAATAAGCATCCACAAAGACCTGAAGCTTACCATGTATTGGCCATTCAACGTGATTCTAAGGGATTTAAAGAAAAACTTTAGATTTAAAAGCCATTTATGAACTCCAACTACCTATATTTAATGTACGAGAGTTTTCCATCTTTGCATCTGGACTTTTCACCTAGCTTCCTTCACTCCAAGAAACCAAAAGTTTAGCCTCTCATCCTCTGGGAAAACATCCTCAGAGGTTGTTTGGCTTCCAAGAAAAAAAAATAGTAGAGAGAAGAGGAAAACACGAGAGCGCTCTATTTCACTAAGTGTAAACCATAACACATATCGTCGAGAGATGATTTCCACCCCTCTTATAGTCTTTACAAAAGCAAAGCTTGTGATTGGCTAGTTACAAGGATAAGAAAGGAATTTACATCAAAAATACATAAGAAAAGATCTCATGTGGAGTCGGAAAAAACAGAGGAGATTTCGCACCACGCATGGGCTGTTGTGCGAATTTCGCACAAGGAAATGTGTTATGGGAATTTCGCATAAGCTCGCACAAGCTGAAGGTGTTGTGCGAATTTCGCATAAGCTTGGAGCAGTTGTCTTCCGAAGGCCATATCTTCCTCATTTCAGCTCCAACTCGTACACGGTTTGAAGCGTTGGATTCTTGACTTCCTGAGCTTTGAAATGGTATATAGCATATAGAAAATGGACTTCGGAAAGTTCTTCAAAAGTGCGAAGGAAGACTGCAGATGATGTCCTCTATTTTCTTCATTCTGTTTGTTTTTCCTCTTCGCTTCTCTCCTTTACTTGGCTTGTCTTAATGATCCAAAAAGCTGTCAAAATACTAAAACTAGCCACAAATATGATTAGAAGTCATTGCTAGGTCCTTAACATGCCAATCGGAATAAAGATGGAGAACTACTACACAAAAGTGCTTAAAACATAATGAATTAAAGGTGCAAAATAGCACTTTTTGGGTAGTAATCACTCCCCCCAATTGACACATTGATAGTCCCTGAGCAATGAAGGAGATAAAAAGAAAGAAAAATAGATAATATAATAATTTACAAAATCATGCTGATCACTCCAAAAAATAATCAAGTGGCATGATTGGATTAAACTCTCACATGGCAAGTCATGGATATAAAACTCAATCATCAACAAGTGTCATCAAATAACTTACCTATCACAACATACAAAGAGCGGGCATTATGCAAATTTGAGTATCAAAATAATTTCCACTCCCAAAGGACCAACTCTTAATCTTCCACAAAAATCTAAGTGTTAAGATGCTTAGTTTCCAGTTATAGTATGTCAAACTATATTCTCCCCCCAACTAAGGTTTTTCTCTAACTTTAGCAACGCTAACTCATATATAGAAGGCTAAGAATGCACCTCTTTTTCTTATTCTCTTTTTTATTTTATTTTTATTTTATATATATATATATATATATATATATATATAAACTCCACCCATCCACTCATGTAACAAGCAGTGAGGTCGGTGACTCCCAACCAGTAAAGGCTTAGGGCACCAGGTTTTAAAGATTTTCACCATATACCCCTCGGACCTTGCTCGGGTTTCAAAGCAAGTGAAGCAAATTTTTTTTTTTTTCATAAGACACATTAGCCTTTTATAAGGTGTCCCAACACTAATAGAATGAGGTCAATGGCACCAAGTCGAAAATTTCCTAAGTTTAGGGGGTGAGAAAGTTTTCATCTTATAATTGGAATCTAATGTGTTCAGTGTGTGAAAAGATTAGAGTGGAAGACTTAAGATTGAAATCAAAAGGAGCTTCAACAATTTATCAACTTTAATAAGCATAATACAAATTCTAAGACTATGACAATAAGATAAGAATTTAATTTCTCCCATTTATTTTTGAGAATTTATCTTTGAGAAAACAAAGAGAGTTTGCAAAAAATTTGTTAGCAAAATAACTTAACCAAAATTTCAACAAATTACTTCCTCAACTCTCCCCCCAACTAGGATGAACATTGTCCCCAATGTTCCAAAAGCAATTGTAATAAAAGGAAGTGATACCTCCTGATAGTAAGGGACTCTGAATGAACAGGAGAAACCACATGTTGCATAAGAAAAGAAAAATCATAAGAGTGAGGATTAGAGGAAATAAAATGGAAAAGCTAAAATACACAAAAAAGAAGATGTCTATATAAACTGAGAGAGTACAATATACAAGATAAACATGGAATACATCCAATCCCAATATAAAAGTAGTCCAAAATATATAAGACATCCAAAAACGTAGAATATAGATACCAAAAGGGAGAGGAGTGATCGTATGATCAAGTAGTAGGCTCCTCTGGTGGATAGGATGGGTCCTCCGCTGCAACTGTGGAAGGCACCGCTACAGGTGGAGCTGGTGGCAAAAGACCGAGGTGCTGCTGAATCTCACGGAGAATGAGAGTCTGCTGGTCCTGCCAAAGCCGGAAGTGGTCCATCCGCTCCATAATGGCCGTCTGAGTAGTGGTCAGAGTCTAGAAAGAAGCGAGCAAGGCACGGTACTATGCACCAAGGATAGGAATGGGCGGCTCTGAGGTAGGAGGAACAGCAGGTGGGGCATCAGATGATGTTGCCTCTGGTACTGGCTGTGAAGGGACTTCTCTTGGGGCGGGAAGTTCTGGGGAATGCTGATGGAGCCATACCTTATTCCATTGGTCAAGAGAGAAGCTCTCTCGAAAATGGTGGCGGGGCTCAGAATGAGGGTCTGCAGGAAAACCCATATGCGCCAAAACATGGCACAGCAGCCGAGGGAAAAGTAAAAGAATGGTGTCTGCCCTCACAAGACGCCTCATATGCACCTTCTCCTCAAAATGGAGGAGAGCGGCCATAATCAAATGATGGGGGCCAAAGTAGTAGCCCTCAGAGATACAGAATAATGCCTCTAGAATGGCCCCTCGCCTCTACACTCTATGCTGAAGAGGAAAAAGATTGGCGCGAAGCACCACATCAACTAGGAGCATCCCAAGGGGAAGTTCCCTCCTCATAATGATCCTCTGGGAAGATATCCCTCGAGATAGGATACGAACCATGTCCCACTCAGAAAGTGGGACCCAGCGTCTAAATGCAGCGGGATCTACTGGTGCATAAGGGATATGGAAAGCCTCGACAATCTGTCTGGCTCCCAAAATACCCTGGCGTCCATCAATTGTAAAAAGGATTGAGGCTGGTACTGGGACGCCATGAGAAGTCATAGACTGGTAAAAGTCTAAAGCTACTCGAGGATAAAAGAACTAGGGCGGAGTCATAAAGGGTACAAGATGGTACCTCTCAAGTAGGCGGTATGAATCCCGCAACTCAGGCTGCTGTCGCAAAATAGAGTGATGAAAATATGCCTCAACATGAAATGCTCTTGATCGGCAATCGGAGTTGCCCTTAATGGGCGAGCTGGTTATAGGGCGCCTGGTGGAAGGAGGCTGAGACTGTGAATCCCGAGGTACTCTGGAGGACTCTCCTGGCTCTAAAGTCTTGGCCTTCTTTGTAGGAGGACTCCTAGGTGGAATCGGAGTAGGGGCCACAGGCGTGGCATATGATCTCCTCATATGGTATCTGCGCTGAGGGGTAGAATCAGGTAAATGTGAGGGTGCATCTAGTGGGGCCCGCACAGGGGCGGCTCTCTAATTGCTCTAGAGAGCTGAGGCATATCCTTCTCGGGTCTTAGGCATGAGGAAGCGACGAAATGAGGCTCAAAGGCTTGGGTTGGGGAGGGTAGGGATGGAGAAGCTGAAAAATTCGCACAAGGGGGGTGTTGTGCGAAAATTTCGCATAAAACACTATTCACCCGCCCAAATGCAAAATTGTGGCTCCTTCAAATAGTGAAAATTCTTGGTTTTTGAGGGTGGGAAATGCTGGCTGAGGTAGGAAAGGGATTTTTCATGGTGGCTAGGCTTGGAAATTGGAGCTTTTCAAGAAGAGAATTTAGAAATTAGGAGCTCCTCTAGCCGGCGACAATGGGTTTCTTATGAAGAAGCCGTGGCTTGAATCCTTAGTTTGAGGTTTTGGTTTGGTAAAAGCAAGGTTGGGATTGGTTTAGGGATGGATTTAGAGTGTTGAGTGAAGAATGGAAGGGTTTTTGATGGTGGGAGGAGGAGAAAGAGCTGAAAATGGAAGGTGTGGACTGTTGTGAATAGTGAAGGTCGCGGCTATGGAGTGGAGCTATGGAGATGGGCTGCCATGGTGGTGTTGAGGATGGGGGATGATGAAGGAGAGGAGCTTAAGGATGGAAATGGGTGATCGGAAGAGAGGTGTTGAGAGAATTGAAGAAGAAGAAGCTTAGAATTGAAGAGGAGAAAATGGCTTTTAAAGAGGAAATGCGAATTTCGCACAAGGTGATGGGTAGTGCAAAAATTTCGCATTCCTGTGGTTCTCCAAGACAGAGAGCATGGTTTTGAAAATTTGTTACAAAAGCAAATTCGCACAAGGTTCGCACAAGGTTCGCATTCCTGTGATTTTCGCACTGAGGTTTTGGGAAGGGACCGAGAGCATGCATTTGAAAAATGGTCACAAAAGCGAATTCACACAAGGGATGTGTTGTGCGAAAATTTTGCACAAGGGGAATGGGTGGTGCGAATTTTGGCTTTTCTCCCCTGTTTTGCCTTGTTTTCATTCTTCAAGCTTTCCTACCTGCATGTTAACACAAAAAACCAATTCAAACCACATTAGAATGAAATTAAAGTCAAAAATAAAAATCAAAACATGCATAAACACAAGAAAAACACTAGATTAAACTAAAATCAACTTAAAAGAAAACAAAAGGAGGATGAAATTTTTAGTCTTTGAAGAGACTAAGTTCAACCATGAACTTAGTGTTTTTCATGTTGGAGGTGGATCAAGGAGGATGAATTCCTCCTTGTCTCGGGAAAATGATTCAATATAGGGCTTGAGACGATGCCCATTCACTTTGAAAGTTTGAGTGCTATTGAAGTTGAGTAGTTCCACTACTCCATTTGGTTGCACATCATGAATTATGAAAGGACCCGTCCACCTTGATTTCAATTTTCAAGGAAAAAGATGAAGCTTAGAATCATAAAGCAAGACTCTTTGTCCCTTGGCAAAATTCTTCTGATTTACCAACTGATCATGCCATTTCTTCAACCTTTCTTTTGCAATTTTTGAATTGAGGTAAGCATCATTCCTCATTTCCTCAAATTCATTCAAATCCAAACATCTTTTCAACCCGACTCTTGTCAAATCCATGTTGAGCTTCTTGATTGCCCACCATGCTTTATATTCAACCTCCACTGGAAGATGGCACACTTTGCCATAAACAAGGCGATAAGGAGACATTCCAAGAATGGTCTTGTAAGCGGTCCTATACGCCCATAAGGAATCCAGGAGCTTAATAGACCAATCCTTCCTATTCACATTTACCACCTTCATCAATATATTCTTGATCTCCCGGTTGGCTAACTCAACTTGGCCACTTGTTTGAGGGTGATAAGGTGTAGCTACCTTGTGCTTAACCCCATATTTGGCTAGAAGAGTCTTAAAAGGCTTATTGCAAAAGTGGGTTCCTCCATCACTGATGGCCTTAAGCACTCCAAATCTTGCAAAGATGTTGTCCTTGAGGAATTTAAGAACCACCTTATGATCATTGCTCCTACATGGGATTGCTTCTACCCACTTAGAGACATAATCCACTCTGACTAAAATGTAGGAATGTCCAAATGACATTGGAAATGGTCCCATGAAGTCTATCCCCCAAACATCAAAGACATCCACTATCAAGATGGGGTTCAAGGGCATCATATTTCGGCGTGTTAGCTTCCCAAGCCTTTAACACCGATCACATCCCTTGCACATAGAGTGGGCATCCTTGAAAAGAGAGGGCCACCAAAAACCTGATTGGATCACTTTCATAGCTGTTTTCTGAGAGGCAAAATGACCTCCACATGCACTATCATGACAATGGGATAGAATTCCTGATTGCTCTTGTTTAGGAACACATTTCCTTATGATTTGATCTGCACAATATTTGAAGAGAAAAGGCTCTTCCCAATAATAGGCATGGATCTTAGCAAAGAAATGTCTCTTGTCTTGGGCACTCCACTCACTTGGAACTTCTCCAGTAACCAAGTAATTTGCAATGTGAGAATACCATGGAGCTACCTCTATTGACATGAGAGACTCCTTAGGGAAGTCATCATTGATAGGTAGACCATGTGAGTCATGTGCTATCACAAGTCTTGACAAGTGGTCAGCTACCACATTTTCTACTCCATTTTTATCCCAGATTTGGAGATTGAATTCATGAAGCAAAAGGATCCATCTTGTCAATCTTGCCTTGGCATCTTGCTTGGTTAGCAAGTACTTCAAAGCGGAATGGTCAGTGAACACCACTATAGAGGACCCTACCAAATAGGCACGAAACTTATCCAAGGCAAAAACTACTGCCAACAACTCCTTCTCAGTAGTTGTGTAGTTCTTTTGAGCCTCATTCAAAGTTTTACTTGCATAATAAATCACATAGGACTTTCCATCTTCTTTTTGCCCCAAAACAACCCCCATAGCAAGATCACTTGCATCACACATTACCTCAAAAGGTAATTTCCAATTTGGGGCTCTCACTATTGGTGCAGTCGTGAGAAATTGCTTCAGTTCCTCAAAACTCTTCTAACATTTCTCATCCCACACAAACTTGGCATCCTTTACCAATAGTTCACAAAGAGGTTTTGAGATTTTTGAGAAATCCTTAATGAACCTCCTATAGAACCCAACATGTCCTAGGAATTGCCTAATTCCTTTAACATTTGTGGGAGGTGGCAACTTAACAATTAGCTCCACCTTTGCCTTATCTACCTCAATGTCATTCTTGGAGATTATATGTCCTAAGACAATGCCTTGTTGTACCATAAAATGGCACTTCTCCCAATTTAGCACTAGGTCTTTCTCAATACATCTTTGGAGAACAGCTTCTAAATGCAACAAACACTCCTCATAAGAACCTCCATATACAGTGATGTCATCCATGAAGACTTCCATGATGCATTCCACCATATCACTGAAGATGCTTAGCATACATATTTGGAAAGTTCCAGGAGCATTACATAGACCAAAGGGCATTCTCCCATACGCAAAAGTTCCAAAGGGGCAAGTGAAGGTTGTCTTTTCTTGATCTTCCAAATCAATCTCTATTTGGAAGTACCCCGAGTAACCATCCAGAAAACAGTAGAAAGGATGTCCTGAGACTCTCTCAAGGACTTGGTCCATGAAAGGCAATGGGAAATGGTCCTTCCTAGTCACTGAATTCAACCTCTTGTAGTCTATACACACCCTCCATCTTGAGGTAGGACGTGTAGAGACTTCCTCCCCTTTCTCATTCTGGATCACAGTAATTCCAAATTTCTTTGGGACTACTTGGGTGGGGCTCACCCACAAGCTATCTGAAATGGGATATATGATCCCTGCTTGAAGTAGCTTCTGAACTTCACCCCTTACCACCTCTTGCATGTGAGGATACAACCTCCTCTGGGGCTGCCTCACTGGCTTTGCATCTTCCTCCATGTAGATATGGTGGGTGCATACCAAAGGGCTAATCCCTTTCAGATCAGAAATTTGCCATCCAATGGCTTTCTTGCATTTTCCGAGGACTCCCAAAAGACTATCCTCTTGATCACTTGTGAGATTTGAAGAAACCACCACTGGACATTTCTCATCCTCCTCCAAATATGCATACTTCAAATCAACAGGAAGCGGCTTTAAAACAAGCTTTGGAGGGTCCTCCATAGTTGCTCCTTGTGAGTCCTCCTTATTGAATAGTGGTAAGATCTCTTCCTGTCTCCTCCAATAGACATGATGGCTAGCACATCAGAGGGTTCAGGTAACCCTTTTTCAAGCACTCCAAGGCTTTCGTTCAAGCTTTCTTCTAAATTCTTGTCACAATGCTCTTCAACCAAGGTGTTGATCAAGCACACCTCCTCCAATCCTTCCTCCTCTTCTGGGTGAAGATGCCTCTTGCATAGGTGGAATATGTTTAATTCCAAGGTCATGTTTCCAAATGTGAGTTGCATCACCCCATTTCTACAATTGATGATGGCATTGGAGGTAGCTAGGAAAGGTCTCCCAAGGATGATTGGCACATAATTTGCTTCCTTAACAATGGGATCAGTATCAAGCACAACAAATTCCACGGGATAGTAGAATTTGTCCACTTGAACTAGAACATCCTCTATCACCCCCCTTGGATTTGACTAACCTATCAACTAAGGAGAGAGTGATGGTTGTGGGCTTCAATCCTCCAAGTCCCAGTTGCTTGTACACAGAGTATGGGAGCAAATTCACACTTGCCCCCAAGTCTAGCAAAGCCTTCTCCACATGGGTCCCTCCAATGTTGACTGAAATGGTGGGACATCCCGGATCTTTGTACTTAACTGGATATTTACTCTAAATGATAGCACTTACTTGCTCAGTGAGGAATGCATTCTTTGTCACATGTAACCCTCTCTTGACCGTGCACAAGTCCTTTAAAAACTTTGCATATGTGGGGACTTGCTTGATCATATCAAGTAAGGGTATATTCACCTTCACTTGTCTCAAAACTTCAAGAATTTCTGATGAATTCTTGATTTCTTTTTTTCCATGTAAAGCTTGAGGAAAAGGGGGAGGCATATGTTTCTTCATCATATCCTCTTTAATCACTATCCTTGGCTCTTCTTCAATGATTGATTTGGAAGCACTTTTCTTCCCACTCTTCTCTTCTTGGTTATTGCTCTCTTTAACCAAGGTTCTCTTTGACATGAGTTCTTCGTCTTGCCTCACCTTAGGCAAGGGTTGATCAACCTCCTTTCCACTCCTCAAAGTGATCACAGCTTTGACCTCCCTCAACTTTGAAGACTCCCCCTCTTGGGTTTCAACTTCATGAACACCTTTTGGATTTTGGCTTGGTTGAGAGGGAAACTTTCCTTTCTCATTCACTGTGTTGAGGTTGGTAAGCCTAGAGATGGAGTATTGAATATTATCTATCTTCTGAGATAGATCATTTTGCATCCTCTCCATTATCTTAATTTGAGAACTCTCAACATTTTCAATCTTTTGGTGCAATTGAGAGTTGATTGTCTTTTGTTCACCCACAAAGTCACCCATGACTTTACTTAGGTTCACAATGGCTTGCTCCACTGAAGAGGTTTGTTGAGGTGCTTGGGTTTGGGCTTGTGGTTGGTATGGAGGTGGTCTTGGTTTCCAAGAAAAATTTGGATGGTTTCTCCAGCTTGAATTATAGGTGTTTCCATAAGGTGCATTGTTGTTGGGCCTAAATTGCCCCACAACATTGGCTTGATCACCTAACATCTCCCTCACCGCTGGCATGGTTGGGCACTCATCTACCACATGATCACATGATTGGCAAATGGTGCATGGCATGACATGGGCTTGTGTCTCGGAAATGGCTTGGACTTCATGCATCTTTTTCAACTCAAGTTCTTCTAACCTCCTTGTTATTGTTGTCACCTTAGCTTTCATGTCCATGTCTTCACTTAACATGTACATTCCACCCTTTGGATTACAGGAGCTTTCATCCTTCCCATTTCCCTTGAGTTGGGCTCATCCCATCCTCTTGTTACCTCAGATACATAACTTAAAAAGTCCATAGCTTCTTCTGGATTCTTACTCATAAAATCTCCCCCACACATGGTTTCAAGAATTTGCTTCATGGAGGAAGACATCCCATCATAAAAATAGCTCACCAAGAGCCATGTATCAAAGCCATGATGAGGACAAGCATTGATGGCCTCCATATACCTTTCCCAACATTCATGGAACTTCTCATTTTCTTTTGCAGAAAAGTTTGAGATTTGTCTCTTCAACCCATTGGTCCTATGGGTGGGGAAAAATTTCTTCAAAAATTCGGCCTGAAGATCAACCCAATTCCTTATGCTCCTTGGCCTTAAAGAATTAAGCCATATTTTTCCTTGTCCTTCAAAGTAAAAGGGAATAGCTTGAGTCTCATCAAGTCTATTGAAGCTCCTCCCTCTTTAAAGGTATTGCACACCTCCTCAAACTCCTTGATGTGGGCATATGGGTTCTCACTCTCCATTCCATGGAAATTTGGTAGGAGGGGAACAATATGGGGCCTTATAATCAGCTGCTCAAGAGGGGGTACGATGCATGAGGGCACACTCATCCTTGGTGGGTGCATTCTATCCCTCATGGATAGATATGCATTTGGATTACCCCCTTGACTGTGTTGAGAATTCTGATCCTCAGGTGGAGGGTCCCTGATGTTTACACAGATATCCAACTCTGTGTCTTGAGGATTCTCAATCCTTACTAATCTTCCCTCTTGGTCCCGAATCCAATAGGGCATGCACAAGTTACTACTTACCTGAAAACAAAACAAAGACAACAAAAACAAAAGAAAACTAGAAAAAAGTTAAGGTTAGAAAGAAAACAAAAGGAATTCTACAATTAAAAGAAAGGAAATGAAGTTAGTGAAAAAGGAATTCACCAAACTTGTGATGAAAATCACAAGTAGTCTCTAAAAGGTTGTATCATTGTATTGTGGCACCATCCCCGGCAACGGCGCCATTTTGATTCATACTCAGTCAGGTATTTTAATCAAAAAACATTTATAAATCCTATGACCTCATACTAGCGTAGAAACTACTATAGTATAGCAACTCTACGGTCGAACTCTGGGATGGGTTTTCATTCTACCAGTGATATACTCAAGATTAGAAACTGAGTCTGATGAGTTCCTTTGTCAAAAACTTAAAGTTTAAAAGAAAATAAAATTTGTTTTGAAAGTGGTGTTTGAAACTAAACTAATATAGAACTAGATAAAAATGGAAGAAAGAAAGTCTCCCGGAGCTAAGGGTTGCTAGGATCAAGTTCAGAATGCAAAGTGGAAATTCCGGATTTTTCTTCTCGCATTGGGGACAACATAAAGGATGGTTGTTTCCCGAACTGGTATAAGTTTAACAATGAAGATTTAATCCATAAAAAGTCAATAGAAATGGTAGTCAAGTTCCATTAATGGCTTTAGACACTATGGGTCTTCACCTTAAGCCACTTTCCAATGGCTCGTACATGATAACTAATGGACTAATATGGATCTAACAATAAGCATCCACAGAGACCTGAAGCTTACCATGTATTGGCCATTCAAAGTGATTCTAAGGGATTTAAAGCAAAACTTTAGATTTAAAAGCCATTAATGAACTCCAACTACCTGTATTTAATGCACGAGAGTTTTCCACCTTTGCATCTGGACTTTTCACCTAGCTTCCTTCACTCCAAGAAACCAAAAGTTTAGCCTCTCATCCTTTGGTAAAACATCCTCAGAGGTTGTTTGGCTTCCAAGAAAAAGAAAATAGTAGAGAGAAAAGGAAAACACGAGAGCCCTCTATTTCACTAAGTGTAAAACATAACACATATCGTCGAGAGATGATTTCCACCCCTCTTATAGTCTTTACAAAAGCAAAGCTTGTGATTGGCTAGTTACAAGAATAAGAAAGGAATTTACATCAAAAATACATAAGAAAAGATCTCATGTGGAGTCGGCAAGAACAGAGGAGATTTCGCACCACGCATGGGCTGCTGTGCGAATTTCGCACAAGGAAATGTGTTGTGGGAATTTCGCACAAGCTCGCACAAGCTGAAGGTGTTGTGCAAATTTCGCACAAGCTTGGAGCAGTTGTCTTCCGAAGGCCATATAGTTCTCATTTCAGCTCCAAATGGTACACGGTTTGAAGCATTGGATTCTTAACTTCATGAGCTTTGAAATGGTATATATCATGTAGAAAATGGACTTCGGGAAGTGCTCCAAAAGTGCGAAGGAAGACTGCAGCTGCTGTCCTCTATTTTCTTCATTCTGTTTGTTTTTCCTCTTTGCTTCTCTCCTTTACTTGGCTTGTCTTAACGATCCAAAAATCTGTCAAAATACTAAAACTAGCCACAAATATGATTAGAAGTCATTGCTAGGTCCTTAACATGCCAATCAGAATAAAGATGGAGAACTACTACACAAAAGTGCTTAAAACATAATGAATTAAAGATGCAAAATAGCACTTTTTGGGTAGTAATCACTTGAGCTCATGAGCCTGAGTCATTCATGTCATCCATAACCCTAAGTTGTTCAAGAACATTTAGACCATTGAAATCACGGGTGGAGCTTTTCATGTCAATTATAGCCCTCAATTGATCATACCATCTAGTGCCTTGAGTTCACGATCCATAGTCATTCATGTCAACCGTACCCCAGAGTTATTCATACCATCTAGAGACCTAAGCTCATGAACTAGAGTCATTCATGTCAACCACAACTTTGAGTTGTTCATAGCATCTAGAGCCTTGAGCTTATGACTTGTAGTCATTCATGTCAACCACAGCCTAAAGTTGTTCATAGGATCCAAGGCTTTGAGCTCACAACTTGGATTTGTTCGTGTTAACCACAACCCTTAGTTCTTCATAGTATTTAGAGGCCTCATGTCATCTATAGCCCTGAATTATTCATACCATCAAGATTCTTGAGCTCATAACCCGGAATTGTTCATGTTAATGACAACCTTGAGTTATTCAAAGCATTTAAAGCCTTAAGCTCACGACCCATATTCTTTCAAGTAAATAACAACCTTGAGTTGTTCATAGTATTTAAAGGCCTGCGTTCATGAGCTAGAGTCATTCATATCATCCACAACCTAAAGTTGTTCATAGAATCTAGAGCCCTGAGCTCATGACCTGGTTTCGTTCTTGTCAATCACAACCCTGAGTTATTCATAGTATCTGAAGGCCTGAGCTCATGACCCATAGTAGTTCATGATATCCACATCCCTAAATTAATCATAAGATTGATTACTACTCAAAAAGTGCATTTTTATAGCTTGTTATAAACTCTTTTAAACACTTTTGAGTAGTAATTAATACCTTTTAACTCAATTGGCACATTAAGGACCCTTGCAAGTGTTACTAATAAGTTTTTGGCAAGTATTGATGTTTTTTATCATTAAAACAAGCCAAGAATGAGGGAGAACTTGGTATAATCCATGGCAAAGCAAGATTGAAGCTAAATTACATGAAGAATCCAAGATTTGGAGAGCTTCAAAGCCTTTTCCAAATTAGTCAAGTGTGCAAGGAAGAGAATCAGAGAGATAAATCCAACATGAAGCAATTTCGCATGGCTATGCGAAATCTTCACATGTTATGTGAAATTCAAAAGGACAGTAGCTGCAAGAAAAATCTAGAGCACTTCCTGGAGTCCATTATACACATACTATATATCATTTCGAAGCTTGGGAAGTCAGGAGTCCAATGCTTTAAATAGTGTGCAAATCAGAGCTAAAATGAAGAAGTTATAGCCATTTGAAGGTAACTACACCAAGATGAAAAATGTATTTCACATCACCTTTCTCAGATGCAAAAATTTTGCATCACCTTTCTCAAATGCAAAAATTTCACATCACTCTTTTTCACTTTTCAAATTTTCACAGCCACCTTTTTTCACTTGCGAAAATTTTGCATCACCTTTTCCTCTTGTGAAATTTTCACAGCACCATATCTCACTTGCGAAATGTAATCTTCAGATATTTTGCACTGACTTCGTTAGATTTTTACCTTAAGATATTTTGTGTAATTATCTATTCTCTCCTTGTAATTAGTTGAAGATCTTTTAAGATATTTAGGATATCTAATTTAGGGGTTGCAAATATCTCTCTTTATATATCTTAAGATATTTCTTTATAATATATCTCTCAGAATCTCAGAAGACATTGAGGGGGATCACTTGTATATTTTTTAGTAAGAAATATACAGAGCTTTGCTTTGCCTTACCTACTCACTTTGATTATATTTTTCTTTCTAGCTAAACAACCTCTGAAGATAATTTCTCAGAGGATGAGTGGCTAGAGTTTTTGTCTCTTGGACGGAAGGAAGCTAGGTAAGGGACCTGGCTACAAAAGTGGGAGTTTTCCTTGTTTCAGTTTTTAATGAAGAGGAAGTTGTGACCCATTAATGGTTTTTATATTTTTAGTTAACTTAAAATCCCTTATAATCACCTGGGCTAACACTTGGTATGCTTTTCAGACTCAATCCATAGAGATCCATTAGTTATCTCTTGCGAGCCTCTGGGATGTGGTTTAAAGGTAGGATTACTTAGAATAGCCAACACTTGGTAAGCTTTTGGACTCCCTGGAGACATCCATTAGTTATCTCATGCAAGCCTTTGAAGGGTAATCCAAGGTTAAGGATCACCTTGAATGGAAAATGCTAGATGAGAGGTACGAGCCATTTCAAGATGCATCAGTGAGAGGGATTTAGCGTGGAAACCATTAATGGGAAGCAACTGTAACACACCGGTTGGGAGGATACTATAGGTTAAATCCCCAATGCGAGGAAAAGATCTGGAATCTCCTCTTTTGTATAAGGGGCCCGAACCTAGTGACCTGAAAATCCAAGAAACCTTTACTTTGTAATTAAAATCAGTTACTATTTTTGGTTAGTTGAAAACCAACCTTTTTCAAACCAAATATTATGTTTTCTTTTAAAGCTAACTCAGAAAATAAAAGGCACCAATCAAATTCTTTAAACTAATATCAGGTGTGAAATGCAAACCCATCCTAGTGAATGATCCTAGAACCACTATGCTATGCTAGCTATACTACCCTAGTATATGGTGAAATAGGTTTATAAATTTTGTTGATAACTCTCGTCCGAGGACTGAATCAAGGATCTAGAGCCCTAAGGTCACAACCTCAAGTCATTCATTTCAATGACAACCCAAAGTTTTTCATATCATTTAGAGCCATTAGCTCATGACATGGAGTCTTTCAAATCAATAGCAGCATTGAGCTGTTCATAGTATCTAGAGGCCTGAGTTCTTGAGCCATAGTCATTTATGCCATCCACAACCCTGAGTTGTTCATAGCATCTAGAGGCCTGAGCTCACGACCAGGAGTTATTCATGTCAACCATAGCCCTGAGTTCTTCATAGCACCTATAGCCTTGAGCTCACAACTTGTAGTCGTTCATGTTAGCAACAACCTAAAGTTACTCATAGCATCTAGAACCTTGAGTTCATGACCTAGAGTTGGTCATATCAACTATAGCCCTAAGTTGTGCATAGCATCTAAAGCCTTAAGCTCATAACCAGAGTGTTTCATGTCAATCATAGGCTTGATCTATTCATAGTCTCAAAAGGCCTAAGCTCATGACCCAAAGTCGTTCATGTCATCCACAACCTTAACTTTTTCATACGATCTAAAGCCCTTAGCTCATGACTCAAAGTTGTTCATTTCAATCCCTAACCCTGACCTGTACATAGCATCTAGAGCCTTGAGTTGATGACATAAAGCCTTTCAAATAAATAATAGCCTTAAGCTAGTCATAGTATCTAGAAACCTAAGCTCAAGACTCGGAGTCGTTCATGTCATCCACAGTTGTTCATAGCATCTAGAGCCTTCAGATCACGGGCTAGAGTTTTTCATGTAAACCACAACCCTGAGTTGTTCATAGTATCTAGAGGCTTAAGCTCATGACCCGGAGTCATTTATGTTATCTACAACCCTTAATTATTCATAGGATCTAGAGCCCTAAGCTCACGACTAGTAATCATTCATGTCAACCATAGCCTAGAGCTACTCATAGCATCTAAAACCTTGAGCTCACGACTCAAAGTCTTTCATGCATTCAACATCCTTAAGTTGTGCATAGCATCTAAAGGCCTAACCTCACGACCCAAAGTCTTTCATGTCCAATGGCCTGAGCTCATGACCTAGAGTCGTTGATGCCATCCACAACCTTGAGTTTTTCATAGCATTTAGAGCTTTGGGCTCATGACCTAGAGTCATTCATGCCAACCATAACCTGGAGTTATTCATGGCATCTAGAGCCCTAAGCTCACGACCCAGAGTCGTTCATGTCATCTATAACCCTGAGCTATTCATAACATCTAGAGTCTTAACCTCAGAACGCAGAACCGTTTATATCATCCACCACCTTGAGCGATTCATAAAATCTAGAGGCATGAGCTTACAGGATCCTCAATGTTCTTATCATCCGCAACTTTGAGCATTTCAAAGCATCTAGAGCCTTGTGCTCATGAGCTGTTGTCATTCATTTCAACCAAATCCCTGAGCTGTTCATTTCATCTAAAGGCCTGAGCTCACGGGATCTTAAGTCTTTCATATCATTCACAACTCTAGGTTGTTCATAGCATCCAGAGCCTTCAGCTCCCGGCTCGAAGTAGCTCATGTCATATAGAGCCCTAAGCTATTCATACCATCTAGAGCCCTAATAAGTTCATAACATCGAGAGCCATAAGCTCATGATCCAGAGCAGCTCATCTTATCCACACCTTTGAGTTGTTCATAGCATCTAGAGCCCTAAGCTTACGACCTGGAGTCATGCATGTGATTTTTTAGAGCCCTATGCTCATGACCCGAAGTCATTCATGTCATCCAAAGCCTTAACCTATTGATAGCATCTAGAGGCTTGAGCTCATGATACAAAATCATTCATATCATCCACATCCTAGAACTGTTCATTTCATTTAAAGGGTTAAGCTCACGAGATCCTGGAGTCATTAATGTCAACACAGCCTAAAGTTGTTCATAGCATCTAGAGCTCCCAGTTCACGGCATAGTGTATATTATGTCATTAACAACCTGAGCTATTAATGGCATTTAGAGGCTTGAGGTAAAGACCCATATTCAATCATGTTAACCATAGCCTAGAGTTGCTCATAGCATCTAAAGCTTTGAGTTCAAGACAAAGAGTGGCTCATGTTGTCCACAACATTGAGCTATTCATAACATCTAAAGCTCGAAGCTCATGACCCATAGTCTTTCATGTTAACCACTACCTAGAGCCATTCATTGCATCTTGGTACTTAAGCCAATGACTCAAAGTTGTTCACGTTATCCACAATTCTGAGTTGTTCATAGAATTTAGAGTCCTAAGCTCACGACCCAAAGTTTTTCATGTCATTGACAACCCTGATTTATTCATAGCATCTAAATCCTTTAGCTCATAACCTGAACTCATCCATGTCAACCATAACCCAAAGTTATTCATAGCATCTAGAGCCATGAGCTTAAGACAAAGAGTGGCTCAAGTCATCCACAATCTTGAGTTATTCATAGCATCTAGAGCTCTAAGCTCACGACCTAGAGTCTTTCATGTCAACTACAACCCAACATTGTTCATTGCATCTAGGGCCCTGATCTCATGACCCAGTGTCATTTATATCATCCACAACACTAAGTTGTTCGTGGAATTTAGACCCCCTATCTCACGTCCTAAAGTCTTTTATTTCATCGACAAACTTGAGTTGTTCATAGAATCTAGAGCCTTGAGCTGATGACCTAGAGTCTTTCATGTTATCGATAACCTTGAGGTGTTCATAGCATTAAGAGCCCTAAGTTCATGACCCAGAGTTGTTCATGTCAACCACAGCCCAGAGGTGTTCATAACATCTAAAACCCTCAGCTCACGACCTGGAGAGGCTCATATCATCGATAGTTGTGAGTTGTTCTGATTCGTGCCCAGTCAGGTATTTTAATCAAAAATATTTATAAATCCTATGACCTCATACTAGCGTAGCAAGACTACTATAGTATAGCAGCTCTAGGGTCGAACTCTGGGATGGATTTTCACTTCACAATTGATATTAATTCAAGAGTTGAATTGGTGCCTTTTCATTTCAAGGTTAGCTTTAAAAGAAGACATAAGTTTCAATGAAAACGGATGGTATTAAGCTAACCTAACATAAAGTAACTAAAATTAACTAGAAAGAAATTAGAAAGAAAGGTGTTTCTTGGGATTTCAGGTTACTAGGATCAGGTGCCAACTACAAAGAGGGAGATTCCGATCACTTGAATCTTTTCCTCGCATTTGGAAGTTAACTTATAGTTATTTCCCGAACCGGTGTGATATAGATGCTTACCCTTAATGGTTTCAACGCTAAATCCCTCTCACTGATACACCTTGCAATGGCTCGTACCTCTCACCTAGTATTTTCCATTCAAGGTGATATTAACCTTGGACTTCCCTTCTCAAGCTCGCAAGAGATAACTAATGGATGTCTCTTTCGAGTCCAAAAGCTTACCAAGTGTTGGCAATTCTAGAAAATCCTACCTTCAAGTCACCTCCCAAAAGCTTGTAAGAGGTAAACTAGTGCATCTCCATGGACGGAGATCACTTGCCTTACCAAGTATTGGCTCAGGTGATTAAAAGGCGTTTTAAGTTAACTAAAAAGATAAAAACCATTAACGGGTCACACTTTCTCTTCATTAAAAACTAAAACAACAAAATCTCACACTTATGTAGCCTGAACCTTACTTAGCTTCCTTCACCCAAGAAACAAAAATCCTAGCCACTCATCCTCTGAGAAAACATCTATGAGAATGTTTGGCTAGCAAGAAAATGAAAATGAAAGAGAAGGAAAAACTGAGCAAGGCTCTGTATATTCTATATATTGATCGATTCTACATAATTATATATTTATTATAATGGTGCAAGGGAATATATATAGAGAAGTTTTTCCAACCTTCCTAGCTAAGAAATCTTATGATCGGTGGATTACAAGGAGAAGAATGGAAATTTATACAAAAATATTTGAAGAAAAGATCTCATGTGGAGTCGGCAAAACAGAGGAGATTTCGCACTTGCATGGCCTGCTATGCAAAATTTCGCACAAGGGGAATGGGTTGTGCGAATTTCGCACATGCTTGGAGCAGTTGTCTTCCGAAGGCCATATCTTTCTCATTTCAGCTCCAAATCGTACACGATTTAAAGCGTTGGATTCTTGACTTCCTAAGATTTGAAATGGTATATAGCATGTAGAAAATGAACTTCAGGAAGTGTGAAGGAAGACTGCAGCTGTTGTCCTCTGTTTTCCTCTTTGTTGTTCTCCTATTTGCTTCTCTTCTTTGCTTGGCTTGTCTTAATGATCCAAAAAGCTATCAAAACACTAAAATTATCCACAAATATGATTAGAAGTCATTACTAGGTCCTTAACATGCCAATTGGGATAAAAATGGAGAACTACTACACAAAAGTGCTTAAAACATAATGAATTAAAGGCGCAAAATGGCACTTTTTGGGTAGTAATCATGTTCATAGCATCTAAAGCACTCAACTCATAAATTAGGGTCTTTCATGTCAACCATAGCAAAAAGTTGTTCATAGCATCTAGATCCTTGACCTCAAGACCCAAAGTGACTTATGTCATCCAAAACCCTGAGCTATTCATAGCATCTAGAGCTTTGAGCTCACGACCTAGTGTTTTTCATGTCAAGCTCAACCCGGAGTTGTTCATTATATCTAAAGGCATGTGCTCACAACCCAGTCATTGATATCATCTATAACAATAAGTTGTTCATATTATCTATAGCCCTGAGCTCCCGACCTAGAGTCTTTCATGTCATCATTAGCCTTGAGTTCTTCATAGAATCTAAAGGCTTTAGCTTATGACCCGGACTCGTTCATGTCAACCATAATCAAGAGTTGTTAAGAGCATCTAATGCCATGAGCTCGCAACCTAGAGTCGCTTATGTCATTCGCAACTCTAAGCTATTCTTAGCATCTCAAGCTCTATGCTCACGACCTCGAGTCATTCATGCTAACCACAACCAAGAGCTATTCATATCATCTAAAAGCCTAAGCTCATGACTCAGAGTCTTATATGTCAACCATAACCTATAACTTTTCATTGCATCTACGACGTTGAGTTAATGACCCAGAGTCGTTCATGTCATCCATAGCCTTGAGATGTTCATAGCATCTGAACCTTTGAGCTCATGACCCAGAGTCTTCACGTCAACCACATCCCAAAGTTGTTCATAGCATCTAGAGCCTTGAGCTCATGACCCAGAGAAGCTCATGTCATCCATAGCCCTGAGTTGTTCATAGTATTTAGAGCCCTGAGGTCACCACCCAGAGTAGCTCATGTCATCCACGACCTTCAACTATTCATAGACGACCCTAAGTCTTTCAGTTATTGACAACCGTGAGTTGTTCATAGCATCAAGAGCCCAGAGCTCATGACCTAGAGTTATTTATATCTACCACAACCCAAAGTTTTTCATAGCATCTAGTGCCCCGAGTTCATGAGAGTAGCTCATGTCATTTAGTGCCCTAAGTTGTTAACAACATTTGGAGCCCTAAGCTCACGACTTAGAGTCGTTCATGTCAACCATAACCCAGATTTGTTCATCGCATCTACAACATTGAGTTGAAGACCTAGAGGGGCTCATCTCATCTACAACCCTGAGTTGTTCATAACATCTAGAGTCTTGAGTTCACAACCCGAGGTTCTTTATGTCAACAACAACCTATAGTTGTTCATTCAATCTAAGGCCCCAAGTTCACGATGTAAAGGTGTTCATGTCATTCACTGCCTTAAGTTGTTCATAGCATCTAGAGCCTTGAGTTCATAACTCGGAAACACTCCTATCATCGATAGCCTTGAGCTGTTCATAGCACATAGAGCCCTAAACTCATGACCCGAATTCATTCATCTCAACCATACCCTAAAGTTGTTCATAGCATCTAAAGCCCTGAGCTCATGCCCAAGAGTGGCTCATGTCATCAATGACCTTGAGTTGTTCATAGAATCTAAAGTCATGAGATGAGAACCCTAAGTCGTTCATGTCAACCATAGGCCTGAGTTGTTCTTAGGATCTACAGGCCTAAGCTTAAGACCCAGAGTGGATTATGTATTCTACATCTTGAGTTGTTTATAGCATCTAGAGCTTTAAGCTCACGACCCATAATCTTTCATGTCAACCATAACCCAAAACTGTTCATTGCATCAAGTGCCTTGAGCTCATGACTTAGAGTCATTCATGTCATGCACAACCTTGACCTACTCATATAATCTAGTGAGTTGAGCTCATGAGCTAAAGTCTTTCATGTCATCGACAACTCTGAGATGTTCATACCATCTACATACCTAAGCTCATGACCTGGGGTCGTTCATGTCGACCATAGCCCTGAGTTGTTCATAGCCTCTAAAGGCTTGAGCTTAAGACCCAAAGTGGCTTATGTCATCGATAGCCTTAAGCTATTTATAGCATCTAAAGACTTAAGCTCACAACCCTGAGTCTTTCATGTCAACCACAACCTATAGTTGTTCATTTCATCTAGGGCCCGAGCTCTTGACTTAAAGACGTTCATGTCATCCATAACCTTGAGCTATTCAAAGAATCATTAGCCTTGAAGTCATGACCTAGACTCTTTCATATCATTGACAACCCAGATCTATTCAAAGCATTTAAAGCCTTGATCTCACAACCTAGAGTGTCTCATGTCATCGAAAGCCCTGAGTTGTTCATAACATCTAAAACCTTGAGCTCACGATCTGGTGTCATTCATCTCAACCATATCCTAGCATTGTTCATAGCATTTAGAGCCTTAAGCTCAAGACCTAGAGTCATTCATGTCATCAACATCCCTAAAATGTTCATAAAATTTAAAGGCTTGAGCTCACAACTCGGAGTCATTCATGTAAACCACAACCTAAAGTTGTTCATATCAAATAAAGCCTTGAGTTCACGACCCAGAGTGGCTCATACCATTGACAACCTCGAGCTCTTCATAGCATCTAAAGCCCTAAGCTCATGATTTAAAGTCACTCATGTCAACCACATCCCTAAGTTGTTCATAGTATCTATAGCCTTAAGCTCATGACCCCGAGTCATTCATGTGAACCACAACCCTGAGATGTTCATAGTATCTATAGCCCTTAGCTCACAACCTCGAGTCACTCATGTCATTCACAACCTTGAGGTGTTCATAACACTTAGAGCCCTAAGCTCACGACCCAAAGTCATTCATCTCAACCATAATCCAAAGCTATTTGTAGCATCTAAAGCCCCGAGCTCATGCCCAAGAGTGGCTCATGTCATCGATGACCCTGAGTTGTTGATAGCATCTAAAGCCATGAGCCAAGAACTTGAAGTCGTTCATGTCCACCATAGGCCTGAGTTGTTCATAGCATCTACATGCCTAAGCTTAAAACCTAGAGTGGCATATGTATTTCACATCCTTGAGCTATTCATAACATCTAGAGCTTTGAGCTCATGACCCACAATCTTTCATGTCAACCATAACCTAGAGTTGTTCATTGCATCTAGGGCCCTGAGCTCACAACCTAGAGTCATTCATGTCATGCACATTCTTGACCTATTCATATAATCTAGTGTGTTGAGCTCACAAGCCAGAGTTTTTCATGTAATCGACAACTCTAAGTTGTTCATAGCATCTACAGACCTAAGCTCATGACCTGAGGTCTTTTATGTAGACCACAACCCTGAGTTGTTCATAACCTCTAAAGGCTTAAGCTTAAGACCTAAAGTGGCTTATGACATCAATAGCCATGAGTTGTTTATAGCATCTAAAGCCCTAAGCTCACAACTTTGAGTTTTTCATGTCAACCACAACCCATAGTTTTTCATTGCATCTAGGGCCCCGAGCTCTTGACCTAGAGTCGTTCATGTCATCCATAGCCCTGAGTTGTTCATATAATCATTACCCTTGAACTCATGACCTAAAGTCTTTCATATCATTGAAAACCCAGACCTATTCAAAGCATTTAAAGCCTTATCTCACAACCCGGAGTGTCTCATGTCATCGAAAGCCCTGAGTTGTTCATAACATCTAAAGCCTTAAGCTCCTGATCTGGTTCGTTCATCTCAACCATAGCCTAGCATTGTTCATAACATCTAAAGCCTTGAGCTAAAGACCCAAAGTCATGGATGTCATCCACATCCCTAAGATGTTCATAAAATCTAGAGGCTTGAGCTCACAATTCAGAGTCATTCATGTAAATCACAACCTAGAGTTTCTCATAGCATCTAAAGCCTTAAGCTCACGACCTAGAGTGGCTCATGCCATTGACAACCCTGAGCTCTTCATAGCATCTAAATCCCTAAGATCATGACCTAGAGTTACTCATGTCAACCACATCCCTAAGATGTTCATAGTATCTATATCGCTAACCTCACGATCGACCTCGAGTCATTCCTGTCAACCATAGCCCTGAGATGTTCATAGTATCTATAGCACTTAGCTCAAAACCCTGAGTTATTCATGTCATGCACGAGGTGTTCATAGCATTTAGAGCCCTTAGCTCTCGACCCAGAGTCTTTCTTATCATCAACAACCCTAAGCTATTCATAGCACTTAAAGCCCAAAGCTCAGGACTTGGAGTCGATCAAGTCAACCACAACCTAAACTTGTTCATAGTATCTAAAGCCTTGAGCTCACAACGCATAAGAGATCATATAATCCTTGGCCCTGAGTTGTTCATAGCATCAAGATCCCTGAGCTCATGACTGGTAGTCTTTCATGTCATCGACAACCCTAAGCTGTTTATAGCATCAAGAGGCTTGAGATCACGATTGAGAGTCATTCACATCAACTAAAGCTGACAGTTGTGCATAGATCTAGAGCCTTGAGCGCTCAACCCAGAGTAGCTCATATCATCCACAACCATAAGCTGTTAATAGCATCTAGAGCCTTGAGCTAGTTGTTCATGTCAGCCACAACCAAGAGCTATTCATAATATCAAGAGCTCTTAGTTCATGACCAAGAGTAGGTCATGTTATCCACAACCCATACCGGTTCATAACATCTAGTGCTTTGAGTTCATGACTGATGCGACTCATGGTAGCTTAGCTTTAAAGGCGTATCAACAAAATTTATACCTTAAATACTATTACTAAAGTAGCCAAGCTACTATAGCATAGTGGTTCTAGGATCATTCACTGGGAAGGGTTTTCGCAAACACTAGTGATATTCAAATTAGGAAAATAGGTGATTTTCTTATGGATGTTAGCTTTAAAAGAAGATGAAAATGTTTAAGAGAGATTTAAACTAACTTAAGCTAACATTAAAGACTAAAATGAAAGGGTGTAAAAACAAGTTTCTTAAAGATAGGATAGCTATGCTCTGGCTCTTATGCAAATTGGAAATCTCAGGATAGGCTCCTCGCGTTGGGGTTGCAACTATGGTGATGCTTGCTTCCCGAACCGGTATGGATTTAGCAAATCAAGTTTTAATCCTTTAAAATGGCAAAATAGATGGTAGTGAATTTCATCAATGGTTATTCACCTTAGACTTCCTTTGAATGGCTCGTAAGAGATAACTAATGGTCTAAAGCCAAAAGCTTACCAAATATTGGCAACTCAAAGTCATTCCAGGTGATAAACTCACCTTTCAATGGCCATTGAAATTGGTTATAACGGATTAATGCAAAACTTGGAATTGAAAACCTCACCTTCCAATAGCTCGTAGGAGATAACTAATAGATAGAAATCCAAAAGCTTATCAAGTATTGGCTGTTGGAAGTTGTCCAAAGGAAATAAAAACCAAACTTCGCATTAATGAACCATTAATGAAAAACGACTACCTTACCTTCCAGGTGCGAGAAATTTCCATGGGATTGCATCCAAGCCATCACATAACATCCATACTTTGAGAAACTTAAAAGTTTTAGCCAATAATCCTCTGAGGAAAAGTCCTCAGAGGCTGTTTGGCTACTAAGAAAATAGAAATGGGGAAGAACCGGAAAAGAGAGAAAAAAGCTTTATATATTTCTAAGTTAATGTACAGAGGATCGATCCCCCAATCATATCTCTCTTTTGGAGGTGTTGTGCACCTCTATATATAGCAAAATTACAAGATAAAGCCTTATGACGGCTGAATACAAGGTTACAAAAGGAATTTACATGAGAAAATATCAAGCTAAAAATATCTGGGAAGTCGATGGTGTGTGCGTGGAGAAACAGAGGAAATTTGGCATTTTCGCAATGTGCCTAAATCCTCCTTGTGAAATTTCGCAACGTTGCGAAATGGCAAAATTTTGCACCATGAGGAAAATCCCCTTGCGAAATTTCACAAGGAGAAATTCACCTTGCGAAATTTTCGCAAGGTTTGATGCAGTTGTCTTCCACATATCTTCCTTATTTCAGCTCCAAATCGTACACGGTTTGAAGCATTGGATTCTTGACTTCCTGAGCTTTAAAACGGTATATAGCATGTAGAAAATGGACTTCGGGAAGTGTCCCAAAAGTGCGAAGGAAGACTGTAGCTGCTGTCCTCTGTTTTCCTCTTCTCCATTGTTCTTGTTTGTGCTCGTGTTTCTACTTGAAATTCAAGCCTGTAAACTTCCAAAATCCTTGCTTTAACTTGTCCAAGTAGCTCCTCCATCATTTGGCATGCTTGAATTGATTCATAAGCTGATAAAAACATGTAAACTTGCCACAAAATGGTTAAAACCAATTACTAAGGACCTTAATGAATTAATTGGGTTAAATGAATATGATTACTACTCAAAGGTGCTTAAAACCATTATAATTAGGTCTACAAAATAGCACTTTTTGGTAGTAATCAATGACCCATAGTTATTCATGTCAACCATAGCTCAGTCCTATTCATAGCATCTAAAGCCCTGATACCATGACCTAGAGTAGCTGATGTCATCCACAACCCAAAATTATTCATAGCATCTAGAGCCCTAAGCTCGCAAATCAAAGTAGCTGATGTCATCCACAGCCCAAAGCTATTCATAACATCTCGAGCCCTAAGCTCGCGACACAGAGTAGCTAATGTTATCTAAAATCTTAAGCTATTCATAACATCAAGAGCCTTGAGTTGATGGCCCATAGTATTTTATGTTATCGACAACCCTAAGCTATTAATAACATCTAAAGCTCTAATTTCCCGATCAGGAGTTATTCATGTACACCATAGCACAGAGTTGTTCATAGCATCTAGAGCTTTGAGCTCACGGCCCAGAGTCATTCATGTCATCCACAATTCTGAGCTCTTCATAGAATCATGAGCCCTGAGCTCCTGACCTAGAGTCATTCATGTCATGCACAACCCTAAGGTGTTCATAGCATTTAGAGCCCTAAGCTCATGGCCCAGAGTCTTTCTTATCATCAACAACCCTAAGTTGTTCATAGCACTTAAATCCCAAAGCTTAGGACTCGGAGTCTATCAAGTCAACCACAACCTAGAGTTGTTCGTAACATTTAGAGCCTTGAGCTCACAACCCATAGGAGATCATGTAATCCATGGCCCTGAGTTGTTCATAACATCAAGATCCTTGAGCTCATGACCGGTAGTAAGCTCACGATCGAGACTCATTCAAGTTGACTAAAGCTAATAGTTGTGCATAGTATCTAGAGCCCTGAGCTCTCAATCTAGAGTAGCTCATATCATTCACAACCGTAAGCTGTTAATAACATCTACAGCTTGGAGCTCATGACCCAAAGTTGTTTATGTCAGCCACATCCCAGAGGTGTTCATAACATCAAGAGCCCTTAGCTCATGACCAAGAGTAAGCCATGTTATCCACAACCCATAGCGGTTCATAGCATCTAATGCTCTGAGCTCATGAACCAAAGTTATTCATGTCAACCATAGCTCAAACCTGTTCATACCATCTAAAGCCCTGATTTCATGACCTAAAGTAGCTGATGCCATCCACAACGCGGAGTTATTCATGGCATTTAGAGCCTTCAGCTTGCAACTCAGAGTAGCTGATGTAATCCACAACCCAGAGCTATTCATAACATCTCAAGCCCTGAGCTCATGACTCAGAGTAGCTAATGTCATCAACGATCTTGAGCTATTCATAGCATCAAGAGCCCTGATTTGATGACCCATAGTCTTTTATGTCATCGACAACCCTGAGCTATTAGTAACATCTAGAGCTCTGATTTCCCAATTGGGAGTTGTTCATGTACATCATAGCATAGAGTTGTTCATAGCATCTAGAGCTTTGAGCTCATGACCAGAGTCATTCATTTCATCCATAGTCCTGAGCTCTTCATAGAATCATGAGCCATGAGCTCATGACCCAGAGTCATTCATGGCATGTACAACCCTGCGGTGTTCATAGCATTTAGAGCCCTAAGCTCATGACCCAAAAATTTTCTTATTGTCAACAACCCTAAGTTGTTCATAGCACTTAAAGCATAAAGCTCAAGACTCAGAGTCTATCAAGTCAACCACAACCTAAAGTTGTTCATAGCATCTAGAGCCTTGAGCTCACAACCCAGAGAAGATCATGTAATCCATGGCCTTGAGTTGTTTATAACATCAAGATCCTTGAGCTCATGACCGGTAGTCTTTCTTGTCATTGACACCCTTGAGATGTTTATAGCATCAAAAGGCTTGAGCTCACGATCGAGAGTCATTCACGTTAATTGAAGCTGATAATTATGCATAACATCTAGAGCCTTGAGCTCTCAACCTAGAGTAGCTCATGTCATCCACAACCGTAAGTTGTTAATAACATCTAGAGCCCTGAGCTCATGACACAAAGTTGTTCATGTCAACCACAGCCCAAAGTTGTTCCTAAAATCAAGAGCCCTTAGCTCATGACCAAGAGTAAGCCATGTTATCCACAACCCATAGGGGTTCATAACATCTAGTGCTCTGAGCTCATGACCTAGAGTTATTCATGTCAACCATAGCTCAGACCTGTTCATAGCATCTAAAGCCATGATATCACGACCCAGAGTAGTTGATGTCATCCACAGCCCGGAGTTATTCATAACATCTAGAGCCCTAAGCTTGCGACTTAGAGTAGTTGATGTCATCCACAACCCAAATCTATTCATAACATCTCGAGCTCTGAGCTCGTGACTCAGAGTAACTAATGTCATCTATAATCTTGAGTTATTCATAGCATCAAGAGCCTTGAGCTAATGACCCGTAGTCTTTTATGTCATTGATAGCCCTGAGCTATTAATAACATCTAGAGCTTTGATTTCTTGATAAGGAGTTGTTCATGTCAACCATAGCACAAAATTATTCATAGCATCTAGAGTTCTAAGCTCATGACCTAAAGTCATTCATATCATCCACAATCCTAAGCTTTTCATAGAATCATGAGCCCTGAGCTCATGACCCAAAGTTTTTCATATCATCGACAACCTAGAGTTGTTCATAGCATCTAAACCCTTGAGCTCACAACCCGGCGTCGTTCATGTCCACCACAACCTAGAGTTGTTCATAGCATCTAGAGCCTTAAGCCCAAGACCTAAGGTGGTTAATGTTTTCCAAAGCTTTGAGATAATCATAGCATCTAGTGTGTTAAGCTCATGATCCAGAGTCTTTCATGTCTTCGACTACCTTGAGCTATTCATAGCATCTAGAGCCTTAAGGTCACGACTCGGATTGGCTCATGTCATTGACGGCCTTGAATTGTTCATAGCATCTAAAGCCCTGAGCTCACGACCCAGGGTCGTTCATGTCAAACACAACCCTGAGATGTTCATAGCATCTATAGTCCTTAGTTCATGACCCTGAGTCATTCATGTCATTCAGAACCTTAAGTTGTTCATATCATCTAGAACCCTAAGCTCACGACCTAGACTCTTTCATGTCATCAACAACCCTAAGTTGTTCATAGCATCTAAAGCATAGAACTCACAACCTGGAGTCGTTCAAGCCAACCATAGCCTAGAGCTATTCATAGCATCTAGAGCCAATGCCCATGACCCAAAGTAGCTAATGTGATCCATAACCCTAAGCTATTCATAGCATCTAAAGCCCTAAGTTCATGACCCATAGTAGATCATATCATCTGCAATCTTGAGGTGTTCGTAATATTAAGAGCTCTGAGCTCACCAATTGTAGTCTTTCATGTCATCGACAACCCTGAGTTGTTCATAGCATCAAGAGGCCTAAGCTCACAATCATGAGTCATTCATATCTATCAAAGCCTAGAGTTGTTCATAGCATCTAGAGCCCTAAGCTCACAACCCATAATAGCTCATGTCATCCATAATCACGAGATATTAATAGCCTCCAGAGCCTTGAGCTCATGACCTAGAGTTGTTCATATCAGCTATAGCCCAAAGTTGTTCATAGTAGCTAGAGCCCTGAGATCATGACCTAGAGTAGCTCATGTTATCCACAGCTTGGAGCGGTTCATAACATCTAGAGACCTAAGCTCATAACCCATAGTTGTTCAAGTCAACCATAGCCTAGAGTTATTCATAGCATCTAGAGCCCTGAGCTCACGATCCATTGTAGCTAATGTGATCCATAAGCTTGAGCGATTCATAGCATCTAGAGCCCTGAGCTCACAACCTAGAGTAGATCATGTCATCCACAACCTTGAGTTGTTCATAACATCAAGAGCCTTGAGCTCATGACCTATAGTTGATCATGTCATCAATAACCCTAAACTGTTTATAGCATTAAGAGGTTAAAGCTCACGATTGGGAGTCATTCACATCTATCAAAGTCTAGAGTTGTTCATAGCATCTATAGCCCTGAGCTCACAACCCATAGTTACCCATGTCATCCATAATTGTGAGTTGTTAATAGCATCTAGAGCCTTGAACTCCCAACCTAGAGTTGTTCGTGTAACCCACAACCTAGAGTTGTTCATAGCAGCTAGAGCATTGAGTTCATGACACCAAGAGTAGCCCATGTTATCCATAGCCTGGAGCGGTTCATAGCATCTAAAGACCTAAGCTCATGACCTCGAGTTGTTCATTTCCACCACAGCGTAGAGCTATTCATAGCATCTAGAGCCTTGATATCCTAACCTAAAGTAGCTCATGTCATCCATAGCCTAGAGTTGTTCATAGCATCTAGAGCCTTGAGCTTATGACTCAATGTAGCTGATGGCATCCACAACCCTGAGCTCTCCATAGCATCTTGAGCCCTGAGCTCACGACCTGAATTATTTCATGCCATCGACAATCCTGAGCTATTCATAACATCAAGAGCCCTGAGCACACGACCTGAAGTTGTTCATGTCAACCTTTGCTTAAACCTAGTCATAACATCTAAAGACTTGAGCTCGCGAGCTATAGTAGCTTATGTCTTAGACTACCCTGAGTTGTTCATAACATCTAAAGCCCTGAGATCACAACCCGAAGTTGTTCATGTCAACCACAACCTTGAGATGTTCTTGTTACCCACAACCATAAGTTGTGCATACCATTTAGTGCCCTAAGCTCATAACTTGGATTCTTTTGTGTCGTCAATAAACCTGAGCTATCCATAACATCTAAAGTTCTAAGCTCACAACCCATAGTCATTCAAGTCAACCATAGCCCAGAGTTGTTCATAACATTTAGAGCCCTGAGCTTATGACCCAATGTTGCTTAAGTCATCAACAACCCTAAGCTTTTCATACCATCTTAAGCTTTAAGCTCATAACATAGAGTGGTTCATGTCATACATAGCCTTAAGTTATGCATAGTAACAAGAGCCTTGAGCTGACGACCTAGAGGAGCACATGTCATCCATAACCCTGAGTTGTTCTTAGGATCTAAATGCTTGAGATGACCACTCAGAGTCATTCATGTCAACCACAACCTTGATCTATTCATAGTATATATACACTAAAGCTCACGATCCCGAGTCATTCATGTTGTTCACAACCCTAAGCTCATAACCCATAGTCTTTCATCTCATTGGTAGCCTTGAGTTGTACATAGTATCTTAAGCCCTAAGCTCACAAACCAAAGTCATTCATGTGAACACAACCTAAAGTTGTTGATTGCATCCAGAGCCCTAAGCTCATGACGTAAAGTGCCTCATGTCTTTGATAGCCCTTTGTTGTTCATAGTGCCTAAAGCCCTAAGCTCAAGACCTAGAGTCTTTCATGTTATTAATAGCCTAGAGCAGTTCATATCATCTTGAGCCTTAAGCTCATCACTCGGAGTCGTTCATGTCATCCACAACCTTGAGTTGTTCATAGCATCTAGAGACTTGAGCTCATGACCTGAAGATTTTCATGTCATCCACAGCCTTGAGTTACTCATAGCATTAGAGCCTTGAGCTCACGACCTAGAGTCGTTCATGTCAACCATAACCCTAAACTGTTAATAGCATCTTGAGCCTTGAGCTCATGATCCATAGTCATTCATGTTAACCACAACCCAACATTGTTCACAAGATTCAGAGCCATGAGTTATTCCTAGCATCTAAAGCCCTGAGCTCACAACCTGGGGTCATTTATGTCAACCACATCCTAGAGTTGTTCACAGCATCAAGAGTCGTGTCCTCATGTGATAGAGTGGTTCATGTGATCAACAACTTTAAGCTCTTTATATCATATAGAGCCTTGAGCTCGCGACCTATAAAAGTTCATCTCTTTAATCGCCCTGAGTTGTTCATAGTATCGAAAGCCCTAAGCTAACGTCCTAAAGTCATTCATGTCAACCACATCCTTGAGATGTTCATAACATTTATAGCCCTGAGCTCATGACCTTGAGTAGTACATGTAATCCACAACCCTGAGATGTTCATTGCATCTAGACCCTTAAGCTCATGACCCGAAGTCTTTTATGGAATTGAAAACCCTTAGTTGTTCATAGCAATTAAGGCCCTCAGCTCACGACTTGGAGTCATTAATGTGAACCACAAACCTGAGCTGTGTATACTATCTAGAGCCCTAACCTTGTGACCCAAAGTCATTCATGTCAACCATACATCAGAGTTGTCCATAGCACCTAGACACCTGAGCTCACGACTTGGAGTAGCTCATCTCATCCACGAGCGTGAACTATTCATAGCATCTAAAGCCCTAAGCTCATGACCCAAAGTCGTTCATGTCAACCATATCCTTGAGTTGTTCATAGTATCTAGAGCCTTGAGCTCACGACTCTGAGTCATTCATGTAATCCACAACCCTAAGTTGTCCATAGCATCTAGAACCCTTAGCTCAGAACCCGAAGTCTTCAATGTCATCAACAACCCTCAGTTGTACATAGTATCTAGAGCCTTAAGATCATGACCCGGAGTCATTCATGTTCACTGATTACTACTCAAAAAGTGTTATTTTATAGTTTGTAATTAACTTTTTTAAACACTTTTGAGTAGTAATTATTACCTTTTAACTCAATTGACATGTTAAGGACCCTTGCAAGTGTTTCTAATCAAATTATGGCACGTTTTGGTGTTTTTGATAACTTTTTTATCACCAAAGCAATCCAAGAATGAGGGAGAGCTCTGTATAGTCCATGGCAAAGCAAATGGAAGCTCATTTACATGAAGAATCCAAGCTTTGGAGCTTCGTAGTCCTTTTCCAAAGCCAATCAAGAATGCAAGGAGGAAAAACAGAGAGGGGAATCTAATATGAAGAAATTCAAGAGGAGAGCAGCTATAGGACAAATTTTGAGCACCTTTTGGAGTCTATTTTATATATAATATGTATCGTTTCAAATCTCAAGAAGTAAGGGGTCCAACGCTTCAAACGGTGTGCAAATTGGAGCTGAAATGAAGAAGTTATGGCCATTGGAAGACAACCGCACCAAGCTGAAAGACAATTTCGCAAGTTGCGAAATCACAAATTCAACTTGCGAAATCAAAG
Source organism: Vitis riparia (assembly GCF_004353265.1). Taxonomy (NCBI): domain Eukaryota; kingdom Viridiplantae; phylum Streptophyta; class Magnoliopsida; order Vitales; family Vitaceae; genus Vitis; species Vitis riparia. The sequence continues at coordinate 14,437,686 of NC_048431.1, forward strand.
TTCAACTTGCGAAATGGACACTTTCAACTTACAAAATTTTCATAAGTCATGTTTCAACTTGCGAAATCCACCTGTGTAATCCCAGATATTTGCGACCGGCTCTATTAAATGTTTTCTTCAGATATTTTTTTGTTTAAATCCCTATTTTCTCCTTATAATCCACCAATCATAGGATTCCTTAGTTAGGAAGTAAGTAGGAAGGGTGAATAACCTTTCTATATAATCTATAGTAATTTTCTTTAAATATCTCTCGGGATTTTTTCTCAGAGACCAACTTTTGTATAGTTTTCAAGAAAGTAATACATAGAGCTTTGCTCTACCTTACCTACTCATTTTGATTGTATTTTTCTCACTAGTCAAACAAACTCTGAGGATGTTTTCCCAGAGGATGAGTGGCTAGGATTTTTGTTTCTTGGAGTGAAGGAAGCTGGGTAAGGTTCCGAATGTAAAAATTGGAAGTTTTGTTGTTTCAGTTTTTAATAAAGAGAAAGTGTGACCCGTTAATGGTTTTTATCTTTTTTGTTAACTTAAAATGCCTTAAAATCACCTGGGCCAACACTTGGTAAGGCAAGTGGACTCCGTCCATTGAGTTACACTAGTTTATCTCTTGCGAGCCTTTGGGAGGTGGTTTAAAGGTAGGATTTTCTAGAATAGCCAACACTTGGTAAGCTTTTCGACTCCAAGGAGACATCCATTAGTTATCTCTTGCGAGCTTTGGACAGGTAATCTAAGTGATTACTACTCAAAAAGTGTTATTTGATAGCTTGTAATTAACTCTTTTAAACACTTTTGAGTAGTAGTTATCACATTTTAACCCAATTAACATGTTAAGGACCCTTGCAATCAATTCTAATCAAATTGTGTTAAGTTTTGGTGTTTTGATAGCTTTTTTATCACTAAAGCAATCCGAGATTGAGGAGAGTTCTTTGGAATCCATGGCAGCAATGGAAAGCTCAAAAACATGAAGAACCAAAGCTTTAAAGTCCTTTGCCATAAGCAAATCCGGAATGCAAGGAGTGTGGGATCCTCCCTAAAAAATGCCACGTGGCTCTCTCTCCCTTGCACACGCAGACGGTCCCCCTTGCAACGCGCGATAGAGCTCATTCCACCCGGGGAAGAATTCTGTCCGGCCGACGTTCCACCTTCTCCGGATATCTCACATCCGGAATTCTGTCCGGCCGACGTTCCATCTTCTCCGGATATCTCACATTCGAAATTATGTCCTGCCGACGTTCCACTTTCTCCGGATATCTCACATCCGGAATTCTGTCCGGCCGACGTTCCACCTTCTCCAGATATTTCACATCCGGCGCCTGAAGCCGAATGGGAGAGGAGGGCATTTCAACTTCCCCTGTCAGACATGTCAGGATCCTCTGATAGCGCTTACCCGGAGAGTTTTTTTTCGAAGTTCAAGAAGTTGACAATCCAATGCTTTAAACGGTCGGAGTTGAAATGAGGGAGTTACAACCATTGGAAGTCGATCACTTCAAGCTAAAGGCAGAATGTTGCACAGCTGCGAAATCAGCCTTTGGCTGCGAAAATATTATCCTTTTGCTGCGAAAATTTTGCAGCCATTTTGCACAGTACCGCGGTGTTCTCCTGAAGCTTCTCGACCGACATTTTGAGATATTTTTCTTTAGATATTTGATGTCTAAATCCCCAAACTCTCCTTGTAACCCACCTATCATAGGATTCCTTAGTCTTTAAGTAAGAACAAAGGGTGAATAACCTCTTATATATAGTTTGTAATCTTCTTTAGAAAAAACTATCGGGAGCTTGTTCTTGGAGACAACCTTTTGTATAAGTAAGAAATATATCTACAGAGCACTTGCTCTGCTTTTCATATATATTTTTGTTTTCTCGTTATTTTTCTTTCTAGCCAATCAAACTCTGAGGATTTTTCCTCAGAGAATGAGAGGCTAGGCTCTTCGTCTCTTGGAGTGAAGAAATCCGGGTAAGTTTCCTCATGCATAAATTGGAAGTTTTGTTGTTTTAGTTTTTAATGAAGAGTAAGTGTGATCCATTAATGGTTTTTATCTTTTTAGTTAACTTAAAACGCCTTTAAATCACCCGGGCCAACACTTGGTAAGGCAAGTGATCTCCGTCCATTGAGATGCACTTGTTTATCTGTTGCGAGCCTTTGGGAGGTGGTTTGAAGGTATGATTTTCTAGAATAGCCAACACTTTGGTAAGCCTTTGGACTCTAAGGAGACATCCATTAGTTATCTATTGCGAGCTTTTGATGGGTAATCCAAGGTTAAAGATCACCTTGAATGGCAAGTGCTAGGTGAGAGGCATGAGCCATTGCAAGGTGCATCAGTGAGAGGGAATTCGTGTTTGAACCCATTAAGGGGAAGCATCTGTACCACACCGGTTAGAGAATTAACTATATGTTAATTCTCTAATGCGAGGAAAAGAAACAAGTGACCGGAACTCCCTTTTTGTAGAAGGAATCTAAGCCCAATGATCTAAACTCCAAGAAACACTTTTCTTATTAAGTAATTTCCATTACTTTATTTTTGGTTTCACTTAAAAACCAACCTTTTCAAACATCTTTATGTTTTCTTTTAGAACTAACCTTGAAATGAAAAATCACCAATTCGTCTTTGAATTGATATCAATTGTGAAGTGAAAACCCATCCCAGTGAACGACCCTAGAGCCATTATGCTATGCTAGCTAAGGCTATCCTAGTACATGGTGTAATAGGTTATAAATTTTGTTGATTAGTCCCAGAGGACCACAATCAAGGGACACCAGCTGGACACGTATCAAATGGCACCACTGTTAGGGACCATTGAGAGGACATGAATCAGCTAAGACACTAATTGGGAACGAATCAAATGGCGTCGTTACCGGGGATGGTGTCACTTTATAATGATATCACCTTTCTAGAGTACTTGTGATCTTCGTCACAAGTTTGGTGACTTTTTTTTTCTTTTTACTAACTCTTTTTATTTGTTTCTCTTTCTTGGTTTATATTTTAGTATACCTTTTATTTAGTTTTTAGTTTACCTTCATTTTTTCTTAGAATTTTTTTTCTTTTGTTTTCTTTTGTTTTCTCTGTTTTTAATTCACAAATTGCTAGTTGTGCATGCTCTATTAGATATGAGATAGCAGAGGAAGCCATGAACTTCATGAGTTATGTGGCTGAAGTTTCAAGAGGATGGGATGAACCAAATGCTAGAGATATGGGAAGAATGACGTCTCAAACTAATGTTAAGGGTGAGATGTATATTTTGAATGATGGCATAGACATGAAGGCAAAGATTGCAGCTATGGCAAGGAGATTGGAAGAGCTAGAAATGACGATGATGCAAGAAGTGAAAGTCATCTCTCAGACACCATTGTAAGTTATGCCCTGTTCCACTTGTCGATCTTTTGAGCACTTGGTGGATGAGTGTCCTACCATTCCAACAGTGAGAGAAATGTTTGGTGATTACAACACCTACAATTCCAATTGGAGGGACCATCCAAATTTCTCTTGGAAACCACAACCGCCTCAGTACAAGCAACATGTTCAAGCACTTCCACAAGCCTCGAACCTTGAACAAGCTATGGTGAATCTTAGCAAGGTCATGGGAGACTTTGTTGGAGCTCAAAAATCCATCAATGCTCATCTCAGTCAAAGAATTGACAGTGTAGAGAGTTCATTGAACAAAAGGATGGATGGAGTGCAAAATGATCTATCTCAGAAGATAGATAATCTCCAATATTCAATCTCAAGGTTTGCCAACCTCAACACAGTGCAAGAGAAAGAAAACTTTCCTTCTCAACCTTATCAAAATTGCAAGGGTATCATGAAGTGGAGGCTCAAAAGGGAGAATCTTCAATGGTGAAGGAAGTTAAAACGGTTATCACTTTGTGGAGTGGTAAAGAGGTTGATCTGCCCACATCCAAGCTACAACACATGGTAGAAAGTGAAATAGAGAAAGAAAAAGGGGAGGAAATCAAAGGAAAGAAAAAGGGGAAAAGGATAGAGAAAGATGGCTATGATGTTAATGTACAAGGAGAACCACAGAGGATAGTCATCAAGGAAGAAATGATGAAACACATGCCTCCACCTTTCCCCCAAGCTTTGTATGGGAAAATTATACAGAGCAAGTCTCAAGTGAGAGATGCAAACTTCATATGGGATCCGGGCAAGCTAAATCAGGATCAAATTTTTTTGATTGACTTAGTCTTTCTAAAGACTAGCTAGTCCATATCTTTTTGTTTTACTTATTACTTGTTTTAATTTTGATTTCAATGTTTTAATTTTGATTTCAATGCTTTAATTCTAATTTGTTTTGATGTAATATAGGTTTTTGGATGATCAAAATCAAAAGGAATGTAAAAAAAAGTGAAAGAAGGAAGTTGGGAATCAAGAGGAGCTCAAAAAGCAAGGAGAGAGCATGGGCTGCGAAATTTCGTAGCCAAAAGTGACCCACTGCGAAAATCGCCTCCCACTGCAAAATGGTTTCGCAGCCTCCTAGCGCCCTCTGCGAGAATTTTTTGCATCTGCGAATAGGTCCCTTGGCACATGAGTGCCATTTCACAGCCCCGTACACTCATTTCGCAGCTTCGAAATGGTTGCGAAATCCTCCAGAGCTTAAAATCCTTCAGCGCGCACACCATGAAGCCGCACCCCCATTTCGGCAACTGTTGGACACATTTAGATCACTTCCTGAAGTCCATTTCATTTTAAATCTTGGGACGTCAGGAGTCCATAGCTTCAAACGGTGCTCGATTTGGAGGTGAAACAAAGAAGTTATGGCCGTTTGAAAATGACTGTGCAAAGCTGAACGGAAATGTTGCAGCCGCACCCCATTTTACTACTATTGGACACATTTTTGGAGCACTTTCCGGAGCTCAAATTATGCATACCATATCTCATTTCGAATCTCGGGAAGTCAAAAGTCCAATGCTTCAAACGTTGCACGATTTGGATTTGAAACGAAGAAGTTATGGCTGTTTGAAGACAAACCGCACAAAGCCAAAGCAGATTTTTTTTTTTTTGATTTCGTAGTCGCACCCCCATTTTGAAGGATGTTTCGTAGCTGTGAAACAACCCTTTGGCACATGAGTGCCACTTTGCAGAGCCGTATGTCCATTTCGCAGCTATGAAATGGGCTGCAAAAATCCCCTCCTCTACAAAATCCTCCCCCGCTATGGAAACGATTTCCAAACTTTGAAATGGGCTGCGAAAATCCCCCTCCTCCGTGAAATCCTTCCCCCACAGCAAAAATGGCCTCCAAGCTTCAAAATGGCTATGAAATGATTTCCAAGCTTCAAAAAGGGGCTGCTAAAATGTTTCTATTTTCTCCATTGGCTACCAAAATGGCATTTGGCATCAAAATGGGCTGCAAAATTCCACTTTGGCTGCGAAATGATTTCGCAGCCCATAGCTACCCCCTGTGACATTCCCCTTGGGCTGTGGAAAATGTTTTTCTTTTTTCCTTTTGGCTTCGAAATGGCTAAGAAATGGCCTTCAAGCTATGAAATAATTTGTGAAAACACCTTACAAAGCCAAGGGAAGTTGCAAAAATGCCAACAGAGCCTCACAAGCATGCTTCTAAAGAGTAGAGACCTCTCACTGAGATCACACACATGAAGCCTCTCATTCCATTTTTGACCTCCTTAAACCAACAAATCCCATAGCTACTAGCTGAGAGCTCTAGTTGAGGAGACTATTCTATCTAAGGAGACTACCATAACAGAGGCCAAAGTCCTGATCCAACCCACTCAAGAGGCCACCACAGATGCATCAGCTCCACATGACCCTACCATTACTTGATCATCTCTTTAATTTTTGTCTTTACATATTATATTAGTATAAATAATTTCATGTTTTGATGTTTTGGATGTATTACTGATGATACATCATATATAGACATCATTTTTGTTTAAACTTGGCATTTTTTCTATTTCCTCTACTCACTAACTCTTTTGTTTTTTTTGAAACATGTGGTTTCTCCTATACAACTCAGACTCCATGTCACTCAAGAGGTACCACTTCCTCCCTATTTTTCAATCACTTTTGTCACATTGAGGACAATGTTCAGCTTGGTTGGGGGGAGAGTTGAGGAAGTAAGTATTGTTAATAATGCTAAGTTATTTTGGTAATTTAGTTGTTTTTTGCTTAATTTTAATTTTTTTAAAAAGTTTTATTCTGCTCTCCATGGTTATTAAGGAAAAATTTTCAAAATGAAAAGAGAGAAATTGAATTTTTGTCTTTTCACTTGACTTAGAGTTTGTATTATGCTTACTAAAGTTGATGAATTATTGAAACTTCTATTGAATTCAACCTTAGTTCTTCCACTTTGAGCTATTCACACACTGTGCACAATAGGTTCCGATTATAAGATGAAAAACTATTTCCCTCTTGACTTAGGAAAATTTTAGACTTGGTACCTTTGACCTCATTTAATAGTGTTGGGACACCTTATAAAAGGCCAATGAGCCTTTGAAAAAAAAGAATAAAGAAAGAAAAAAAAATGTTTGCTTGCCTTGAAACCCGAGCAAGGTCTGAGGGGTATATGGTGAAAATCTTTAAAACCTGGTGCCCTAAGCCTTCATTGGTTGGGAGTCACCAACCTCAATGCTTGTTACAAGGGTGAATAGGTGGAGTTTAACATACTGTAGGTGCTTGGGTATTAAAATTCATTCTCAAAAGTCCGGGGTAAAATTCGAGGAGTTAGTGGTTGAAAGATCCTTAAAGCTTGATGCCCTAAACCTTAATTGGTTGGGAGTCGTCGATGGACCCCCATTACACAGACAATTTAGAAAAGAATACCTTTAAGCCTTGTACTCCTACAATGAAAAAAATTGTGAACCAAGAGGTGTGTTCTTAGCCCATTGGAGGTTGATCAGTTTGCTAAGCTTTGAAAAAGACTAGGTTGGGGGAGAGAGATTAGTTCAACATACTATATTCGGAAGCTAATAAATAACACTTAGATTTTTGTGGAAGAGTAAGGTTTGACCCTTTGGGAGTGGAAACTCTTTTAAAGCTTAAATTTGCATAATGCCTTCTCTTTATAAATTGTGATTAGATAAGTTATTTAATAACTCTTGTTGAAGTTTGAGTTTTATTTCTTTAATGTTCCATGTGAGAGTTAGATCATCATGCCACTTGAAAATTGTTTTTTAATCAGCATGATGTTGTAAATTATAGTACTTTTTATTTTTATTTTTCTCTCCTTCATTGCTAAGGGACTAGCAATATGTCGGTTGGGGGGAGTGATTACTACTCAAAAAGTGCTATTTGATAGCTTGTAATTAACTCTTTTAAACACTATTGAGTAGTAGTTATCACCTTTTCACCCAATTAACATGTTAAGGACCCTTGCAATCAATTCTAATCAAACTGTGTTAAGTTTTGGTGTTTTGATAGCTTTTTGATCACCAAAGCAATCCGAGATTGAGGAGAGTTCTTTGGAATCCATGGCAAAGCAATGGAAAGCTCAGAAACATGAAGAACTGAAGCTTTGAAGTCCTTTGCCATAAGCAAATCCGGAATGCAAGGAGTGTGGGATCCTCCCTAAAAAATGCCACGTGGCTCTCTCTCCCTTGCACACGCAGACGGTCCCCCTTGCGACGCACGACATAGCTTATTCCACCCGGGGAAGAATTCTGTCCGGCCGACGTTCCACCTTCTCCGGATATCTCACATCCGGAATTCTGTCCAGCCGACGTTCCACCTTCTCCGTATATCTCACATCCAGAATTCTATCTGGCCGACGTTCCACCTTTTCCGGATATCTCACATCCGGAATTCTCTCCGGCCGACGTTCCACCTTCTCCGGAATTTCACATCCGGCGCCTAACGCCGGATAGGAGAGGAGGGCGTTTCAACTTCCCCGGTTAGACATGTCTGAATCCTATGATAGCGCTTACCCGGAGATTGTTTTTTCGAAGCTTAGGAAGTTAACAATCCAATACTTCAAACGGTGTGCGATTCGGAGTTGAAATGAGGGAGTTACAGCCATTGGAAGCCGATCACTTCAAGCTAAAGGCAGAATGTTGCACGACTGCGAAATCAGCCTTTGGCTGCGAAAATTTCGCAGCCATTTTGTACAGTGCCGCGGTGTTCTCCTGAAGCTTCCCGACCGACATTTTGAGATATTTTTCTTTAGATATTTGATGTCTAAATCCCCAAACTCTCCTTGTAACCCACCTATCATAGGATTCCTTAGTCTTTAAGTAAGAACAAAGGGTGAATAACATCTTATATAGTTTGTAATCTTCTTTAGAAAAAACTCTCGGGAGCTTGTTCTTGGAGACAACCTTTTATATAAGTAAGAAATATATCTACAGAGCACTTGCTCTACTTTTCATATATATTTTTGTTTTCTCGTTATTTTTCTTTCTAGCCAATCAAACTCTGAGGATTTTTCCTCAGAGGATGAGAGGCTAAGCTCTTCGTCTCTTGGAGCGAAGAAATCCGGGTAAGTTTCCTCATGCATAAATTGGAAGTTTTGTTGTTTTAGTTTTTAATGAAGAGAAAGTGTGACCCGTTAATGGTTTTTATCTTTTTAGTTAACTTAAAATGTCTTTAAATCACCTGGGCCAACACTTGGTAAGGCAAGTGATCTCCGTCCATTGAGATGCACTTGTTTATCTTTTGCAAGCCTTTGGGAGGTGGTTTGAAGGTATGACTTTCTAGAATAGCCAACACTTGGTAAGCTTTTGGACTCTAAGGAGACATCCATTAGTTATCTCTTGCGAGCATTTGACGGGTAATCCAAGGTTAAAGATCACCTTCAATGGCAAGTGCTAGGTGAGAGGCATGACCCATTGCAAGGTGCATCAATGAGAGGGAATTAGTGTTTGAACCCATTAAGGGGAAGCATCTATACCACACCGGTTAGAGAATTAACTATATGTTAATTCTCTAATGCGAGAAAAAGAAACAAGTGACCGGAACTCCCTTTTTGTACAAGGAATCTAAGCCCAATGATCTAAACTCCAAGAAACACTTTTCTTAGTAAGTAATTTCCATTACTTTATTTTTTGTTTCACTTAAAAACCAACCTTTTCAAACATCTTTATGTTTTCTTTTAGAACTAACCTTGAAATGAAAAATCACCAATTCATCTTTGAATTGATATCAATTATGAAGTGAAAACCCATCCTAGTGAACGACCCTAGAGTCACTATGCTATGCTAGCTAAGGCTATCCTAGTACATGGTGTAATAGGTTATAAATTTTGTTGATTACTCCCTGAGGACCACAATCAAGGGACACCAGCTGGACACGTATCAGCACCACTGTCAGGGACCATTGAGAGGACATGAATCAGCTGAGACACTAATTGGGAACGAATCACTAAGGTTAAGGATCACCTTGAATGGCTAATACTAGGTGAGAGGTATGAACCATTACAAGATGATTCAGTGACAGGGAATTAGTGTTTGAATCCATTAAGGGGAAACATCTGTACCACACCGATTCGGGAAATAACTATATGTTAAATCCCTAATGCGAGGAAAAGATTCAAGTGACCGGAACTCTCTTTTTGTATAAGGAACCTAAGCCTAGTGATCTAAAAACTCCAAGAAGCACTTTTCTTTGTAAGTAATTTCCGTTACTTTATTATTGGTTTCACTTAAAAACCAACCTTTTCAAACATCTTTGTGTTTTCTTTTAAAGCTAACCTTGAAAAGAAAAAGCACTAATTCAGCTTTGAACTAATATTAGTTGTAATTTGAAAACCGATCCCAGTGAACGATCCTAGAGCCATAATGTTATGCTAGTTAATTGTCACAAGATGCTTCAAATGACCCTCCCCATGGGCTTATTTAGGAGAAGAGAAGCTTCTAGAGACTCCTGGAGCCAATCTACAATAAGTCATTAGTGGGAAGAGTGTGGAAGGTTCTAGAGATGCCTAGAGATGTCCTCACATCTCAACACTATGGTGGAAGCCATGAGAGGAGTCCAACGCATTCTAGAAGATTCTAAAGATCTCTTGTATATTCTTGTACATAGGGTTGTACATAGATTAGTGTAGGGAGTTCTAGAATATTCTTGATTTGTAAGAAACCCTCCAAAGTTCCAGATTGTTCCATTGGTGCTTATAAATAGGTGAGGGCCTCATTTGGCCAAGGCACCACCCAAATCACTTCCTAACTAAGCAAGTGAGCTTCCAAGCACTTGTAAAGGCTTTCTTGAGTTAATAAGAGCTTTCATTCTTTAAAGAGCTACCTACTAAGATTTTTAAACCTTCAAGTTGTGAGCATCTTAGCCTAGCAAGCTAAGCATTGGGAGCAAGGCTGACTTAGCAAGATCAAGGTTCTTGACTTGCCTAAGTGTCGTACAAGCTTAGTGAATGACTAAGTCCGTGACAAGTGGTATCAGAGCGCGGTTACGAAGCGGGCATAGTAAAGGAAGCATGTTGGGCTCTAACGTGGAGGAGAGTAGCTAGCAAACTCGTGGGAGGGAGACTGAGCCTACTGCATGGGGTAAAGGCAAGAAGGATATATCTCGTGATGCCGTTGCCAACATAGAGGCAAGGTTAGCCAAGGTGGAGCTAGCCATAGTAGACACTCGGGAGGGTTTGGACTTGATAGAGCAAGGCATGGAGAAGGGCTTAGAGGATCAATGAACTAAAACTATAAAAACACATAAACTCATTCATGCTAAACTAACAAATAAATTAATACCAAATTATATTAGGACTTAAAAAGAAGTCCACTTCATCTAATAAAATTGATTAAGCTACCAAATTGGAATAAAAAAAAAAAAGGCATTTTTAAAATAAGACAAATTAATAATTTAGTGATTCGAAACTGAAGTAATCGAAATTAGAAACAAGATGCAATTTTTCTAAAGGTTTAATCAAACAATTGAACTAAAATTATGAATATAATAAATTAATAAACCAAATCGAAACCTCAACCCTATCTAAGAAAATTAGTTAATTGAGCTAATGGATCAAAAACAACAACGAAATTAAACTAAGGAGTAAATTAAGACAAAACCAATTAAATTAAAATCACAAACACGTTTAAACTATCATATGGATTAAAACAAATTAGCATGGACTTATGAATTATGAACCAGTAAAAAAAAAGACATCTAATAAAAAAATGAAAACTCTTTCAAAATAAACTAACTTGTGTTATGAAGAAAAATCCGTCTTTTATGTGTTAAAGTGGCTGCCCTATTACCATTTGAAGGCCTCTGTTGCTCTCCTTTGTCCAGAAAATTCCCTCTCCTTTAAAAAAATCTGCTTCTTCCTTCCTTGCGTGTTCTCTCCAAAAATAAATAAAAAAACCCCTCTGCCCGTTGCTCTGTTCTCCTCTTCTATATGACTGCCCACTTTTCTTTTTTATGGAATATCTTGTTTCCTTTTTCTTAATGCACATGGATATAGAAAGTGTGTGCATGTGGCTCACTTTGGACTTCCCAAAGATGCAGCGCGCGTCTCATTTGGTAAGTGGACTATGCCTTTCTTTTTTAAAAAAAAAAAATTGTGGACTGTTACTCCAAAGAGATAAAAACCGGGCTGTTTCTTGATTAAAAAAAGATGTGGACTGCTACTCACCCAAAGGGATAAAAATCTAGGCTGTTTCTTTGATTAAAAAAAAACGTGGACTGCTACTCCCCAAAGAGATAAAAATCCGAGCTGTTTCTTGATTAAAAAAGATGTGGACTGCTACTCACCCAAAGGGATAAAAATCTGGGCTATTTCTTTGATTAAAAAATGTGGACTGCTACTCCCCAAAGAGATAAAAAATCCGGGCTGTTTTAACATCAGTAGCACATCTCAATCATCTTCTTGTGGAGGTCAATGGCAGAATTCACAACCTTTAAAGAATCACCCATCTTCTAGTGCAATCTATCTGTCATAAGAGGAATCAATTGTCTTGCCCACAATTCAATCAAATAATTTAGAATACGCAATTTTGGTCAGACATCTCCACTAACAACTGCAAGTATGGGAGTACCAGAGATATGTTCATAGCTTAAATCCATAACATCTGATTCAGAAAGCCACGGAGACCCCTTAGAAATAGTATCAACCTCTGCACCCATCTATCCCCAAGCAACCCGTTTTACACAGCCTTTATCAAGTTCCCACCTTTCTCGGAATGCTCATGGTCTCCATATCCAAGAATACCAAGGTAAAGAAAGGGAAGAAACGTAGATACAGAAGCACACAGAAAGACTAAGAAAGAAAAGAAAAGAAAACAGGGGAAAAGAAGACAGTCGGTGGGTATTTTGAAGCCAGATTGGGACATAAATGGGGACAAGACCCATAGCATCAAATTCAAAGGTAAACCTATATTCAGATTGCTTTCAGATGGAACCAAAGACATTAAAAGGAATATTAAAATAGTATAAACATGCAAGCAAATCAGTCTTAACTAATCAAATTGTGGCCCTTGCGTCCACACCAAACAACAAGAATGAATCTTCCAAAATGATCAAAGAATAATGGAGGATTGAACATGGATAAGAATTCCGAGAATAACTAGGAACGTACCTGGAAGAACCTTGCTTGCAATCGCCCCTCTTCTCATCTTCTGTGCTTTTCTACCCAGCAAATCCAAGAATCTCCTCTCCTCCAGCCCAAAAAAAAATCACCAGAATTGCTTTCTTTTTTCCAATGCCTCTCCTCCTCAGAACGTTGCTGATCCCCCTCCTAAAAAAACGTCCTTGATCCTCTATATGGTGTACTCGAATCCTTCCTTTTACCAGCCCCCCTCATTCCTTTCCTAAAAGACGCCAACTAAAATATCCCAAAACCCTCTTGAATATCCTTCTTGAGATGTGTTGAAAAATTTTCCCATAGACCAGCATGATTCCTCTTCCCAAAATGCTGCTGAATCTCTCCAAAAAATAGTGTCTTTTCCTTTCAAGAATTTCCCTGCTGAATCCCTTCTAGAATACAGCATGTATATCCTATATGCCACCTCAATTCTTCTCAAAATATAACATCTCTTTTCTTTTTCTATCTAAAGTATCCATTGACCCAGAACATTGCTGAAGCCTCTTTTCATCATCACGTGATTCCTTTTCCAAAAGGCGCGTTACATTCTTTCTTTTTCGCTCATCATTTCCTTTTTCATATGTAAGCCGAATCCTCCTCATAACATGGCTCCGTTCATTTCTTCCATATGTCTGCTCTTCGAATCACTATGGTAGCTAGCTACGCTCTCCGAGTTTCAAACCGTAAGCACCTTCTTATCTTTCCATTGGTGTACTTCCCTAATAATAATAATAATAATAATAAATAAATAAATAAATAAATAAATAAAGATTTTACAAAATTCTTAGATTAAATAAAAGTGTTTTACAAAGTTATTAGATTAGATAAAACATTTTACAAAATTACTAGGTTAAATTAAATAATAAAAAATATTTAAACAAAATTATTAAATTAAAATAGATGAACAAGACAAGTATTACAAAAAAAAAAAAAGACAAACCAACAAGAAAATAAAATAAATAAGGAAATAGACAAGATAATAAATAAAATAGATAAAAATATAATAATAAAAAGTCAAGTCATGCAACTATATAAAAACGAGCCATGCAAGCCATGTAGGTCATGCAAAAATGCAATCCATACCAACCATGCAAGCATGCAAAAATTCCCTAAAAGGTAACCTAAGTGGGTCTAAGATGCCTAAGTGAGCCTAAGGTGGTTAAGTGGGCCTAAGGTGGTGCCTAATGGGCTTAAGGTGGTGCCTAATGGGCCAAGTGTCTAAGTGAGCCTAAAGTGGTGCCTAATGGGCCAAGTGTATCTAAAAGCTATCCTTAAAAAAAAAAAAAAAAAAAAAAAAAAAAAAAAAAAAGTCTAAGTCTAAGTTAGGGGCTGCCAAGGGTTACAATCAGGGATCAAATAATCCCTCAACCAAAGTCTCCAAGGTGACTCAAAAAAAGGTAAGTGGTGAGTAATACTGGGCCACCAAGGAACTACTGTGGAGCACTGAAAACGAACTTAAAGACATGTGTTAAAGGGACAAAATTGAGGGTCTACAAATATGCCCCTCTTCAGCATAGATCACGAGTGTAGAGAATGCGAGTAATGAGCAGAATGAAGTGAACTATACCGAAGAACTAAAGGACCAAAGATTTTGTCCTAGCACATGAAAAGAGTAAGCTCGGAACACGGGGATACAATCACAAAGATGGAATAACTTTAGGTCGTGAGCTCAAGGCTCTACACAGAAAGAATACTCTGGGTCATAAATGGAAAATCGACTCTGGGTCGAGAGCTCTGGGCTCTAAATGGAAAAGAAATGACTTTGGGTCATAAATGAAAAAAATGACTCTGGGTCGAGAGCTCTAGGCTCTAAATGGAGAATCGACTCTGGGTCGAGAGCTCAGGGCTCTAAATGGAAAAGAAATGACTCTGGGTCATAAATGGAAAATCGACTCTGGGTTGAGAGCTCTGGGCTCTAAATGGAAAAGAAATGACTCTGGGTCATAAATGAAAAACGACTCTGGGTCGAGAGCCTTGGATTCTAAATGGAGAATCGACTCTGGGTTGAGAGCTCAGGGCTCTAAATGGAAAAGAAATGACTTTGGGTCATAAATGGAAAATCGACTCTGGGTCGAGAGCTTTGGGCTCTAAATGGAAAAGAAATGACTCTGAGTCATAAATGGAAAATCGACTCTAGGTCGAGAGCTCTGGGCTCTAAATGGAAAAGAAATGACTCTGGGTCATAAATGGAAAATCGACTCTAGGTCGAGAGCTCTGGGCTCTAAATGGAAAAGAAATGACTCTGGGTCATAAATGGAAAATCTACTCTGGGTCGAGAGCTCTGGGCTCTAAATGGAAAAGAAATGACTCTGGGTCATAAATGGAAAATCAACTCTGGGTCGAGAGCTCTGGGCTCTAAATGGAAAAGAAATGACTCCGGGTCATAAATGGAAAACGACTCTGGGTCGAGAGCTCTGGGCTCTAAATGGATAGCCGATCAGGATACTTTCCGGCTCATGGTGCCGGGTCAAGGCCACTCACAAGTGGCTAAAATGATGAAAACGAAACATCTCAGGGATGTGAATGATGTAAATGACTCCGGGTCGTGAGCTCAGGGCTCGGGGTGCTATGAATGACTCTAGGTCAAGATGAAAAATGACTCTGGGTCAGTGAATAGCTCAGGGCTATGAGCTCCGGGCTCTATGACTGATCGGCTAGAAGGAGAATGCGATACGCAAACTCCAGGTCAAACCACTCATGGGCGACCAAATGATGAAAGCTCAGCTAAGAGCTGGAAAGACTCCGGGTCTATAGGAAATGATAGCTCAGGGCTAGCGGGCTCAGGGCCTAAGGGAAAAAGGATAGCTCAGGGCTATAAGACTCAGGGTCTAGAAGGAATGGATAGCTCATGGCTACGAGGCTCAGGGCCTAGAAGGGAATAATAGAGAAGACCAACTCGAAAGTGGACATGAAATAAATTGGCTCAGAGCCATATACTCGAAATGTCAAGGGTCGGACTACTGAAACCAAGAAGGGAAATATGCCCCAGTATCCAGGGTGCTCACACTGCTGAAACAACCAGTAAACCAATCATCTGCTAGAATCAATGGGTCAGAAACTGATGCATCGTGACAAACCTCTGAAAAGTCTAAACTGAAGGAACCCTCTATGTCTGAAAAGCTGCTCCGTCGATGAATCTCAAAAGGTAAATCTCAAAGAGTGTATATCATGGCTCATCTAAAAGTAAACCTCAAAGTGCATAAAATGCTGCTCATCTGGATAATCCAATCTGCAAGGTAACAATGACGAAAACAAATCTGTCTCATGAACATCTGGCTAAAGGATCCACCTATGCTCCTCAGGTGAAACCTGATGCGATCCATCTCTATCTCAACAAATCCATGTAGGGAGGCCCTGATACAGTCGATCGTCGGAACCTCTGGGCTAGTGCTCAATCTAAAACCAAACTGGCCACTGTCTCAATCTCAAGGATACTCAAAGAAAATGGGGGAAATATGCCCCAGTATAAGATCCGATATCAAAGTCATGAGGCGAACAACAAACAATGATCATCCATCCTCATACCACTTCCCGAACAAATCTCGCAAAGGAGAGGGGAATATGCCTCGGTATGATATCTGATGCCAAAGTCATGAGATAAACAACTAACAATGATCATCCATCTATATACCGCTACCCGAACATAATCTCATCATGGAGAGGGGAATATGCCCCAGTATGGATAACTGATGTACAATAGAGAATCAGTCAAAATCAATCAAACATCTCTATGACCATGGATAGGAATAGTCATATCATCCAAGAACAACTAGAAACCTTAGAGAAAAGGGGAAATATGCCCCAATGTGGATATCTGACGCACAATCAAAAGGATGAATCCAACATCATCAATCAACTGTCCTCAGCTCAACAATAATCCGCTAAGAAGTCAGAATGATGTATCGACCAATGCCTCAAGGGAGACACTCTAAATCTAATCTCAAATGAATAGCCAAAATGATGAGGAACGTGGTAATCTCAAAAGTAGAAACACGTCTCTGATGAATCCCTGACTGAATCTGATAGGAATCTGGTGACCTCAAAATGGGGGAAATATGCCCCAGTATGCCTGATCTATACACTGCACTGAAAACTGCCTTCAACTCAGTAATAATCCACTAGTTTATCTCAGAAGTACTCCGCGAATGAACCACTAGGGGCTCAACGATGCTCCACTAGAACTGATATAGTCTCAACATCCCTCACTAGGGAACCCTGATCGGTGAAAATACCTAGATTCAAAGAAAGTGCTCCACTAGGGGCTCATCTCAACCAAATGAAAGGGGAATATGCCCCAGTATGGATATCTAATGCACAACCAAAGGATGAATCCAATATCCTCAATGAACTGTCTCTAAACCCAAAAAATCCATCAAACATCAATATGCCAAGCAAGAGAGAGACCAAATGTTTCCAAAAGTATCCTCCATAAAAGAGAACATGGTAACGACCATACTTCAACCAATCTACCAAAAACCTGTCCAAGTGAAGACTGTCAAAGATAACGTCTGATTTCGTGGCCTCAGGGTGGTCTTAAGACACGGGACGTAACGTAGGCCAAGGTGATAGGGTGAAAGAAATGAAGGGAAACTAGGCTCAAATACCAAATGATCAAACCCGTACCCTCGTGTGCAAGATGTAATGCATAGAAAAAATCTCATGAGCCATGGACCTAAAGGTAACCAAAGGAAATGTCGATGGCGAAATGAGAGAAGAATGAGTAGTCAAACCATCAATGAAATATGTGAATGATGTGAAAAAGGTATCAAATCAGTAATGGGTATCAACATTTAGGGAATGGATAAAAAGTGAAACAAAGATCTGGAAAGAGGTAATGGGATACAAAAGGAAGCAATGAGAAAGTGGAACGAGTGATTATCAACCCATGTTAGTACAATAAAGGAAAGTCATATCACCAATGATGGAATGGTGGGTAAGACAATGATTCGGAGACCCTAGTAAAAGGTCGCTCATCTCTCATACCTAATACATATCAACCATGATCCAAGAAGCATAGGATCTCATAGAACTCTCATATGAACCCTCGACACTCCAAATGCATAACAAGAGTGGCTCAAGGAGTGAAAAACTC
Source organism: Vitis riparia (assembly GCF_004353265.1). Lineage (NCBI taxonomy): Eukaryota > Viridiplantae > Streptophyta > Magnoliopsida > Vitales > Vitaceae > Vitis > Vitis riparia. The sequence goes on from NC_048431.1 coordinate 14,455,249, forward strand.
ATAAAAACTCATAAAAACTCACAAAAACCCACAATGACAAATATACCCAATAAATGTACCTCAAAAGGTGGCATAAATGCCCAATGGAACGAGATACCATACATGAGCATATCATTGCTGTAGACCCCCACTGGGGCCTCATTCTTCATGCAGCTTGGCTAGCCACGTGTCGACTCCAGAGGAGCTGCTAAAGAATCAAGTAGTGGAATTGAGGAGCAACCAAAAGGTGACACCTGTTATGGAATCTGCTGGCCGTTAGTGCTAGCTGCCAGGAGCGTATGAGAGAGGAGGCTTCTGGTTGCAGCTGCAGGTTAGTGCATGCTGGGAGGAGCGTCTGGCAGCTGAGGGGAGGAGGTTGCTTTTTGGACGGTTTTGTTAGGAGAGAGGAAGAAGCTGCTGGAGGGGAAAAAGGAGAGGAGAACGGAGGAGCAAGCTAGAGGTTCAGAGGTTGGAGAGCAGACTGATTTTCTGAGGCAGCTTGGAGAGTTTTCGTGGGAGCTTGAAGTCAGGCGTGCTTTCGTTTGTGAGGAGATTTTTCAGGTATGGACCCTGTTTATTATCTTCTTTATTTTGTTTCTGGATATCATTTCTTGTTTTGGGTATGTCTCTCTAGGTTGTATTTTTAGCTTTCAATGATCTCTGAATTACCCATGGATTTGTTGATATTATTTTATCATCTTCTCTTCTTGGCTTCGTTGAAAAGCAACTTGAATCTGTTTTTTTTTTAGCTTCATTGTAGGATATCTCAGAATTTACTCTCCTATTTTGTGTGAACCCATAGCCCCCCAATCCTCTTGCAAGCCCGTGGATGAAACAATGAAACAGGGTTTCACTCATTAGTTTTTCTATTTTTATACTCTGTTTTTATAAATGCTCTTTTCATGTTTTCCTCTGTTCTTAATTAAATGGGACATGAGAGTGGTGTGACTTGGTCTGGTTTTGATGATGGATTTCCTGAGATGGACAATTTTTAGCATATATGGGCTTGAAGTCTCGGTGAGTAATTAATCATGCTCATGGTTAGTGAGATTTTCCATGAAAAATTTTGTAGTGATCAAGCTTGTGGTGAAAGAGTCAGTGAACTGTGACCACAGAACCGTCATTTGAGGAAAATGTTGTATTGTGTCTGATTGAGTGGGGGAAGGAAGGTAACATGCCGGTTACTCGATATAATCCTTGAGGGAAGCAGTCTAAAGGAGCTTAAGGCGAAACGAGCAACTGTGAGATCCTCTGAGCCGAAAGTGTTGTTAGAGATAACAAAGTTTTGTGATCTTTATCCCATAGAAAGAGTTTTGGGTGATGAAAGTGAAAGAAAGGTGTCTTCTGGCTTTAGAAGATGCTGGGGTTTTCACATCTGGTGGCTTAGTCCAAGACGAGGTTCTTTTTTTTTGTAGCACAGAGAATGGGCAGTCATCCTTTGTTCGGCAACTTGAACCAGATTGGTATATTGACACAAATCCTGAAGTTGTTTCTCAATGGGTGGGGTTCATCAAATATCAACTTTACATTTCTCCATTCTGACCTGAATGAATTGTTTCCAGCATCTTCACCACTACCGTCATCACCGCCACGATTACCAGTCATCCATCATCTCACTAGACAACCCGAAATCTCATGGACTTCTATGGCGCAAGGGCCCCATCCCCTCAAATCATCAGAAAATAGGAGATGCCAGGAGCACGTGCCGGCCAACCATCAACCGAACATCACTATCCATTGGAAATGCAAGTGTCATTGATTATATCAACACGGGATCCGAAAGGGACGGACTGGCTGCCGCCGGAATGCGATGTTTCGATCCGGCCGGGATGGTTCTGGCATAAATCCCAAAAGACGAAGAAACTAAGCAAATTGCTTGAGATGTACTGCAATTCAGTTGGGCGAAACTGAGTGCTAATATTCAATGTGCCACCCAATACAACCGGACTTATATCGGAAACCAATGTGCAGCGGTTGAGAGAATTTAGAAACACAGTTGATACAATATTTTCAAAAAATTAGGCGAAGAACGGAGCCATAAAAGCTAGCAGCCGGAGAGGAGGGAAGAATGGTGATTTTGACCCCGAGAATGTGCTAGGCAGTGACCATTTATAGACTTTCTGGGCTCCAAGGGAGGAAGATGACGAGCATTGGCTTGAAATCAAGGCAGCAACTGAAGGGGCCACGTGTCCCATTCCTCTATTCCCATGCACTTTCAAAATGGATTTCCATAAAAATCTCATTCTTATTAGGTTTTATTTCTTTATCTCCCATCATTTCTTGATCTTAAATAAATCTAATTCCAACAAATCAACTTTTGCTATTCTCATCAGTGCGTGCCCTTTTTTTATTTATTTATTTTATTTTGCTTATTTATTTATTTATTTCCTATTATTATTACTATATTTATTTTCATTTTTTTTACTTTATTTATTTATTATTATTATTTATTATTATTATTATTTATTATTATTATTATTATTATTTTCTTTATTATTATTATTTTATCCTTGTTGATTTTAAAATAATCCATCAATTTCCAGTTTTCATATAGTTTTCTAAATTTCATTTCTATCAAATAATTTTGTTTTATATTTATTTATTTATTTTTCAAATTTTCATCTTTAGAAATTTTAGGATCACTCAAAATCTCTTTTTAATAAAATTTGCTTCCACTTTCTGTTTAGCAAACAATTTTCAAATCTTTCATGATCTTTTAAAAATAAGTAAGAATTAAATTTCGTAATTCCGAATAATGGAATTTATGGAATTAATTCATGCTAAAATAAACGGGCTTTGGTGGGGGCCCGACATATATGATTTTATGATCGATTGATTGACTGATTGATTGATTTGATTGTCATGCATGATTGATTTATTCTGATCTGTGACATGCATGAGATTATTCCTTAATTGTGCACTCACCCTCTCTCTTGATAGCGCATATTGGTTCGCCACTCAGGTACGTATTTTCTTGCATCATGGTCACTTCTTATGCTTGTTTTAATTCTCACACGTGCATGATTTATTCTGGGTACTCATTGATTCACTCGTCTATTGCTATGATTGTTTCATTTTATTAGTAGAGACCCGACTTTAGGGACTTAAAGGGGTGCTACGGTTTGTACCGTACCTTCCCGATAAGTAACCTGACCCCCGAACCCGATCCGGTTTCTTGCAGACCGCCTTTTCCAAAATAAGGAGTCACACTTAGGGTTTTTCTTTCTTATTTTGTTTACCCTTTTAAAAATAAAACAAAAATAAGTGGCGACTCCAAGTCATTTTCTTAATCAAATAAAATCATTTTTCAAAAATAAAAATCGAGTTTCGCCATCGAGTGGAAAACGCATGAGACGAAATGCGGGGTCCACAATTGCGCTTTTTTTTTTTTTTTTTTTTTTGCGCATGCTCTGATCATCAATAAATCAAACTCCAATGGGAAAAATATAAGGAATGAACAAACTCTCTATGACCACTGATGAATACATGAACCCCAACCCATGAGACAACCTCTCAAACTAAGATCTCCGAATCAATGTCAAATGATGGAATGAATAGAGTGATATGACTGCCCTCTTTGCACTAAGACGTGAAGAATCATCAACCCAAGGAAGAGAATAGATAAGATGAAGCAAATAATAATAAACGCAAGAGAGCCAATGAAAATGTGATGATAGTAAAATAGAACAAATGAGGCGATAAGGGGATGATAACAAGAATGAGAAGATAGACGTATAAGTCTAAAGCTCATGAGACTTTCCTAGCAAACCATGCATATACATCAAAGGGTCCCAACCCGGGTGTAGAAATGGTAATCAAGGCTATAAGAAAGAAATAAGGCTATAACATACCGTGTGAGGCTCAATGGGCTAGCAACGGTTTAATATATTGATAAAGGTGATAAGGTGAAAGGCTAACCGAAATGATGGCCACCCATCCTGCGACCACGGTCTCAAACATAATACTTCTTTAGCTGATCCACGTTGGTAGGCTCTGAAAATTGGTTTCCATCTAATTCTATCAACCATGCAACCCCTTTTGGAGTCAACTCTCGAATAACATAAGGCCCACTCCAACTAGGTCTAAACTTTCCTCTACGGTCTTCAATCAAACCTCTGAGAATCCTCAAAACTAAGTCCCCTTTTTGCAATGGTCTAGGCTTAACTCATTTCTTGAAGGCACGAGCCATCTTTCTCTGATAGGCCTGAACATGATCTGCTGCTCTCAATCTCCTCTCATCTAAAAGGTTAAGCTGATCAAATTGAGCTTGAGCCCACTCTGTCTCAGAAATCTGCTGCTCAAGGGCTACTCTCAATGAGCCCATCTCTGTCTCGACTGGCAAAACAGCCTCCATACCATATACTAGAGAGTAAGGTGTAGCTCCTGTAGAAGTATGAAAAGATGTACGATATGCCCACAACGCAAAAGGAAGCTTCTCTGACCAATCTCGAGAAATCTCAACCATTTTCCTCAAAATCCTCTTAATATTCTTGTTTGCAGCCTCTACTGCCCCGTTGGTCTGTGGCCTATATGCTGAAGATCTATGGTGTTGGATGGCACACTTCTGCAACAAAGTATCTACCTCAGCTTGGAAGTGCACCCCTCTATCGGAAATCAACTCATGAGGAACCCCATAGCGGCAAATGATGTGTGATCTGATAAAACTGGCAACCCTAGCAGATGTCAATCTCGCATATGATGCGGCTTCCACCCACTTGGTGAAATAATCTATGGCAACTAGGATGAACTCATGACCACTGGAAGATTTTGGTGAAACCTTCCCAATAATATCAATACCCCATACTGAAAATGGCCATGGCGAGGTCAAAGAGTGTAACTCTGATGGCGGTGCATGAATCAGATCACCATGAATCTGACACTCTGGGCATTTTTGGACAAACTGACAACAATCTGTCTCCATAGTCAACCAGAAATAGCCCGTCCTCATAATCTTACGGGCTAGCATGTGTCCTCCCATATGCGGACCACAAACTCCTGAATGAACCTCTCTCATCACTCGATCTGCAGAGGCTCGATCTAAACACAACAGAAGAATACCATCAGCTGATCGTCTGTACAAGGTATCTCCACAAATGACAAATCTAGTGGCCAAATTCCTTAGTGCTCTCCTATCCTTGGCAGTGGCTACCTCAGGGTATATGCCAGATCTAAGAAACTGATAAATGTCATGATACCAAGGTAGTTCATCCTGGACCTCTATTTCTCCAATCAAACAACAGTAGGCAGGTATAGACCTCAACTCAATCAACAACGGACGAATAACTACATCCATCGGAATGTCCACAGAAGAAGCTAGGGTAGCTAAGGCGTTGGCAAACCGGTTCTGCGCTCTAGGTAGATGAACATATCTCAAGTCATCAAATCTCGCAACCAGCAACTCCAAATATGCGTGATATGGCCTAAGCTTCACATCCCTAGTCTTCCAATCCCCCTGAATCTGTCTAAGTACCAGATTGGAGTCACCAAATACCTCTATCTGTATAATGTCAAGCTCCAATGCAGTCTCTAAACCAAGGATACAAGCCTCATACTCAACTATGTTATTCATGGCAGGATGTCGATCAGAGAATGCCAAACGAACGGACCTCAGAATATGATCACCTGAGGGGATACTAATAGAACACCTATCCCATACCCTGACTGATTGGCTGCACCATCGAAGTACATGCACCATCCTGATAAGCTGGTCATAACAACAAACTCCTCATCTGGAAAATCATCATCAACTGGTCTATCCTCAGATGTCGGTAGTGAGGCTAAGTGATCGGCGACAATACTTCCCTTAATAGACTTCTGAGAAACATACTGAATATCGAACTCTGTCAAAAGTACGAGCCATCTCATCAATCTACCAGTCAATGCAGGTCTATTAAACAAGTATCTCAACGGGTCTAGGCGGGATATCAAATGCACTGAATACTCTGTCATGTAATGCCTCAATCTCCTGGTAGCCCAAACTAGTTCTAAGCAAAGGCGCTTAATCATAACATATCTCATCTCATACTCCAGCATCCTCTTACTCAAGTAGTAAATAGTCCGTTCCTTCCCTGAGTCATCAATCTGAGCTAACATACATCCCAAGGCCATGTCTGAAACTGACAAATATAGAAGAAGTGGACGTCCTGGTGTAGGAGGCACTAATACAGGAGGAGAAAGAAAATACCCCTTGATCTTCTCAAATGCAAGTTGACAATCATCATTCCAAACTGTCGGCTGGTTCTTCCTTAAAAGACGAAATATGGGCTCACATACGTCTGTCAATCTGGCTATGAACCGACTAATGAACTGTAATCTGCCCAGAAAACCTCTAATCTCTTTCTCAGTCTTTGGTGCAGGCATGTCAAGTATGGCTTTGATTTTATCTGGGTCGACCTCTATGCCCCGCTCACTGACCATATGTCCCAATAACTTCCCAGAAGTCACTCCAAAGGTGCACTTCTTGGGATTCAACCTCAATCTAAACTTCCGGATCCTCTCAAAGAATCTCTCTAGAGCCACTAGGTGATCTGCTTTGCCTTGGGATTTCACAATCATATCATCCACATAAACTTCAACGTCCCTATGCATCATATCATGAAACAAAGTAGCGGCCCTCTGATAAGTGGCTCCTGCGTTCTTCAACCCGAATGGCATAACCTTGTAACAGTAGGTAGCCCACTCAGTAATAAAGGCTGTCTTCTCCATATCCTCTGGAGCCATCAAAATCTGATTATACCCTGAAAACCCATCCATGAGAGACAACATCGAATGGCCTACAGTGCTATCAACTAACAAATCAATATGTGGGAGAGGGAAGTCGTCTTTAGGGCTGGCTTTATTAAGATCTCTGAAGTCCACACAAACTCTAACTTTGCCATCCTTTTTGGGTACTGGAACGACATTAGCCAACTACTCTAGATACTCAACCACTGATATGAATCCAAAACTGAGTTGTTTCTGAATCTCCTCTTTCACCTGTAGACTCCAACGTGGATGTAATCGTCTCAATTTCTGCTTAACTGGTCTGGCATGTGGTAGGATAGGCAAGTGGTGCTGAACTATAGAGGGATCAAGACCAGGCATGTCCTCATAAGACCATGCAAAAACATCCAAGTATGACCTGAGTAAATGAATAAGTCTATCTCTCTCATCTGTAGATAGGGATGAACCAATCTTCAACTCTCTAGGCTGATCCTCTGTGCCAAAATCAACAGTCTCAACGTCCCCTGTAATAGGTGAAACTCTCTCATCTAAGGGATCGGAGTCATGATCAAAAGAGTCCCTATCGGGATCGGGCTGTGCAATCTCATCATCTATATCAAATATCTGTGAAGTGGGTGAGTGAGGTGCAGATATAGAGGTACTATCACAAGAGGCAGGCGAATACTAAAAAATACTCAAATCCATGATTCGTGCCTAATTGGTGTCTCAGCTGATTCGTGTCCAACTGGTGCTCCTTGATTGAGGGAGTAATCAACAAAATTTATAACCTATTACACCATATACTAGGGTAGCAAAGACAAAGCTACTATAGCATAGTGGCTCTAGGATCGTTCACTGGGATGGGTTTTCACTTTACAAATGATATTAATTCAAAGCTGAATTGGTGCCTTTTCATTTCAAGGTTAGCTTTAAAAGAAAACATAAAGATGTTTGAATGAAAAAGGATTGGTTTTAAGCTAACCAAAAATAGTAACTGATTTTACTTACAAAGAAAAGTGTTTCTTGGAGTTTCAGATCACTAGGCTCAGATTCCTCATACAAAAAGGGAGTTCCGGTCACTTGTTTCTTTTCCTCGCATTAGAGAATTAACATATAGTTCCTTCTCCAACCGGTGTTATATAGATGCTTCCCATTAATGGGTTCAAACACTAAATCCCTCTCATTGATGCACCTTGCAATGGCTCATACCTCTCACCTAGCACTTGCCATTCAAGGTGATCTTTAACCTTTGATTACCCATCAAAAGCTCGCAAGAGATAACTAATGGATGTCTCCTTGGAGTCCAAAACCTTACCAAGTGTTGGCTATTCTAGAAGATCCTACCTTCAAGTCACCTCCCAGAGGCTCGCAAGGGGTAAACTAGTGAATCTCCATGGACGGAGATCACTTGCCTTACCAAGTGTTGGCCCAGGTGATTTAAAGGCGTTTTAAGTTAACTAAAAAGATAAAAACCATTAACGGGTCACACTTTCTCTTCATTAAAAACTAAAACAACAAAACTTCCAATTTATGCATGTGGAAACTTACCCGGCTTTCTTCACTCCAAGAGACGAAGAGCCTAGCCTCTCATCCTCCAAGGAAAAATCCTCAGAGTTTGATTGGCTAGAAAGAAAACTAAAGAGAAAACAAGAATATATAGGAAAAACAGAGCAAGTGCTTGATTACTACCAAAAAGTGCTATTTTGTAGACCTAATTATAATGGTTTTAAGCACCTTTGAGTAGTAATCATATTCATTTAACCCAATTAATTCATTAAGGTCCTTAGTAATTGGTTTTAACCATTTTGTGGCAAGTTTACATGTTTATATCAGCTTATGAATCAATTCAAGCATTCCAAATGATGGAGGAGCTACTTGGACAAGTTAAAGCAAGCTTTTAGCTACACCAAAGCAAGCCAACAAAAGGAGAGAAGCAAAGAGAAGCAAAGAGAAGCAAAGGGAAGCAAAGAGGAAAATAGAGGACAGCAGCTGCAGTCTTCTTTCGCACTTTTGGAGTACTTCCCGAAGTCCATTTTCTACATGCTATATACCATTTCAAATCTCAGGAAGTCAAGAATCCAACGCTTCAAACCGTGTACGATTTGGAGCTGAAACGAGGAAGATATGGCCTTCGGAAGACAACTGCTCCAGGTGTGCGAATGGTGTGCGAAATTCGCACACCCCCTTAGCTGTGCGAATGGTGTGTGAATGGTGCGCGAAACTCACACACCCCCTTTAGGTGTGCGAAAATTTCGCACACCCCTAGCGTGGTGCGAATTTTCCCCTGTTTCTGCCGACTTCACACGAGATCTTTTCTTTTGGATATTTTTGTATAAATTTCCATTCTTCTCCTTGTAATCCACCAATCATAAGATTTCTTAGCTAGGAAGGTTGGAAAAACTTCTCTATATATACTCCCTTGCATCCGTTGAAAAGAATATGTAATATAGATATAGAAATATATAAAGCTTTGTTTTCTCTCTTCTCCGGTTCTTCCCCATTTCTATTTTCTTAGTAGCTAAACATCCTTGGTGGATGAAATCCCCAAGGATGAGAGGCTAAAACCTTTTAAGTTTCTCAAAGTATGGATGTTATGTGATGGCTTGGATGTAATCCCATGGAAATTTCTCACACCCGGAAGGTAAGGTAGTCGTTTTTCATTAATAGTTCATTAATGCAAAGTTTGGTTTTTATTTCCTTTGGACAACTTCCAACGGCCAATACTTGATAAGCTTTTGGATTTCTATCCATTAGTTATCTCCTACGAGCTATTGGAAGGTGAGGTTTTCAATTCCAAGTTTTGCATTAATCCATTAGAACCAATTTCAATGGCCATTGAAAGGTGAGTTTATCACTTGGAATGACTTTGAGTTGCCAATATTTGGTAAGCTTTTGGCTTTAGACCATTAGTTATCTCTTACGAGCCATTCAAAGGAAGTCTAAGGTGAATAACCATTGATGAAATTCACTACCATCTGTTTTGCCATTTTAAAGGATTAAAACTTGATTTGCTAAATCCATACCAGTTCGGGAAGCAAGCATCACCATAGTTGCAACCCCAATGCGAGGAGCCTATCCTGAGATTTCCAATTTGCATAAGAGCCAGAGCATAGCTATCCTATCTTTGAGAAACTTGTTTTTACACCCTTTCATTTTAGTCTTTAATGTTAGCTTAAATTAGTTTAAATCTTTCTAAAACATTTACATCTTCTTTTAAAGCTAACATCCATAAGAAAATCACCTATTTTCCTAATTTGAATATCACTTGTGTTTGCGAAAACCCTTTCCAGTGAACGATCCTAGAACCAATATGCTATAGTAGCTTGGCTACTTTAGTAATAGTATCTAAGGTATAAATTTTGTTGATACGCTTTTAAAGCTAAGCTACCATGAGTCGCATCAAATGGCGCCGTTGTTAGTTAAATTTTTTTTATTCTCTTTTCTTTTATTTTTGTTTTAATTTCAATTTGTGCATTCCTTGTTCGATTCGAGACCAAGAGAGAACCCTGGTACAAGTTGAAAAGAGCCTTAGTTGAATATCATTTTTTTAGAAATGGAAATTCCACATGAAGATCAAAGCTCTCAATATCAACCGAAGGACAAATTCGCATACCTATCCATGAGGGATCGGATTGAATTAGGGAAAAGGCAAGTTCAACAAAGGCAATGGGGTAGTAAGTATGCTTTGAATGGAGATGATTCATATGAGCATACGGTAGGGGAGTGCCCTACCATTCCAACTATGAGAGACATGTGCGGTTATTGATTCATGCCTAATTGGTGTCTCAGCTGATGTATGTCCAGCTGGTGCTCCTTGATGGCAGGTGTAATCAACAAAATTTTTAACCTATAACACCATGAACTAGGGTAGCAAATACAAAGCTACTATAGCATAGTGGCTCTAGGATCGTTCCACTGGGAAGGGTACTCAAGTTGAAAATGATACCAATTCAAAGTGAATTGGTGTTGTTTCATTTCAAGATTAGCTTAAGAAATAAAACACAAACTTTGGTAGAAAAAGGTTTGGACTTAGATTAACAACACAACAAGTGATGAAAATAACTTAAGAAGAAAAGCATTCCTTGGAGATTCAGGTATACAGGGGAGGTTTCTCATGCAAAAGCATAGCTCCGGTCACTTGGTTCAATTACTCACATTAGAGACTTAACACTAAGTCAATTCTCTAACAGGTGCTGCATAAATGCATCCCTCAATTGGATTTCAGCTTTAATTCTCTCACTGATGCAACTTGCAATGGTTCAAGCCTCTCACTAGCCTTTACCATTCAAGGTGATCTTTAACCTTGGATTACCCGTCAAAAGCTCGCAAGAGGTAACTAATGGATGTCTCCTAAGAGTCCAAAAGCTTACCAAGTGTTGGCTATTCTAGAAAATCCTACCTTCAAGTCACCTACCAGAGGCTCGCAAGGGGTAAACTAGTGCATCTCCATGGTTGAAGATCACTTGCCTTACCAAGTGTTGGCCCAGGTGACTCCAAGGTGTTTTAAGTTAACTAAAAACATTAGAAACCATTCACGGGACACACTTACTCTTCATTCATAGCTGAAACCACAAAGCTTCTGATTGATGCACTTGGGACCTTTTCCGGCAACCTTAACTCCAAGGAACTAAGAGGTTTAGCTACTCATTCTCTGGGGAAAATTCCTCAGAGAGTGCATAACTTAGTGAAAATATAAAAATACGAAGTGAGAAGGTAAGGTAGTCAAGAGCTAAAGCTCTTTGTATTTCTTTCTTTTCAAACTTACAAAAGGTTCAACAACCAGAACACCCTTCGAACAGGCTCCTCGGGCTCCCTTTATACCAAAATTACAATCACAGCTATCCTTCGATATTTTTGCCAAATTCCTAACTTAAAAGCTAAGGAAATCTATCATTGGTGACTTACAAGGAGAATTTAGGCATTTAAGCAACAAAAATCTAATGAAAAATATCTCCAAGAGTCGGTTACAAATATCAGGAAGCACTAAGGACCACTTCGCAGGTGAAAGATGAGGTCTGCGAAATTTCGCAGGTACTCAAGAGGGGCTGCGAAATTTCTTCATAGCAACCAGCTGCTTCAACACCTTTGCAAAGTGGACTTCCAACTTGAAGTGTTTGGCTTCCTTCGCGGCGTGAAGCTTCAGGGGAACTCCAGAGCACTGTGCAAAAAGGCTGCGAAACCATTCCGCAACAAGAATGGTGATTTCGCAGCACTTTTCTGAAGCCTTCCTTCCTTCAGCTTGGAGCAGTTATCTTCCAACGGCTATAGCTTCCTCATTTCAGATCCAATTTGCACACGGTTTGAGGCATTGGATTGTTGACTTCCCAAGCTTTCAAATGACATATTGTATGCAGGAAATGGACTTCGGGAAGGGTTCCAAAATTAGCTGCAGTGACTGTCATCAAGAATGCTCCACGGCTGAATCCTCTTTGCTTCCCCTTTTGCATTTCCACTTTACTTATGGCATAAGAGCTTCAAGGCTCTGATTCTTCATGCCTCTGAGCTTCCCATTGCTTGCCAAGGATTCCATATAACTCTCCTCCATCTCACAATGCTTTGGTGATCAAAATACTAACAAAAACACCAAAACTTACACTTTTTGATTAGAATTGATTGAAAGGGGCCTTAACATGCTAATTGGGTTAAAATGCACTAACTACTACTCAAAAGTGTTTAAAAGGATTAATTAAAAGCTATCAAATAGCACTTTTTGAGTAGTAATCAGTTACCAAAGCTCCTACACCTCAAGTTGGAATAACTATCCCAACCTTACAACCCAACCTCAACCTCAACCATCAATAAGTACATCTTCATTGGAGCAAGCCATTTTGAATATAAGCAAAGTCATGGAGGACTTTGTAGGTGAGCAACAAAAGATCAACTCTCATCTTAATGAAAAGATTGATAATTTGGAGAGTTGAATAAATGTAAGAATGGAGGAGGTTTATAATGATCTATCACTAAGGATAGAAAAAGTTCAAGACTCCATTGAGAAGCTCACCAATCTCGACATAGCAAGGGGGAAAAGGAAGCTTCCTCCTCAACGCCACCATAACCTTCAAGGAACCAATACAAAAAGAACAAGGAAAGTGTTGAAGATCGACACTTTGGTGGGGGATTGCTATGACAACTCTATGGACCAACCTTCCATTGAAAATCATAAGGTTCAAGATGATAAAGGGTTACTTGAACCCTTTAAAGCATCCACTTCTGCAGGGAAGAGAAGAGAAACGAATTCCCTTGGACCAAATGGGAAGGATGCCAATTTTGTTTGGGATCCAGGGGGAATTCAGCATGACATGGGTGTGTGAGTGAGGATGAGCTAAATAGTTCATCTTCTTTTTGGGGTACATGCTATCAGCTTCATTTAAATTCTATATTTTCTTTAAATTTATGCATGTTTTAGTTTGAATTCTTAGCTTTAATTTAGTTTTAATATGTTTTTAAGATGAGTTTTGAAGTGTTCATGCAGGTACAATGCTTGCAAAAATCGAAATGGAGGTGAAACAGAGGAAACAGGGGAAGCCAAAAACAGAGGAAAACAGAGCAATTCACACCACCCTATTTTGGCAACTGTTGGGAACATTTCGATCACTTCCCAAAGTTCATTTCATGCGTACTATATCTCGTTGCAAAGCTTGGGAAGTCAGGAGTCTATAGCTTCAAACTGTACTCAATTTGGAGTTGAAACAATGAAGTCATGGCCGTTTGAAGACGACTGTGCAAAGCTTAAACGGAAATGTTGCAGCCGCACCCATTTTTGCTACTGTTGGACACGTTTTTGGAGCACTTTCTGGTGCTCAAATTATGCATACCATATGTCGTTTTGAAGCTTAGGAAGTCAGGAGTCCAGTGCTTCAAACGGTGATCCATTTGGATTTGAAACGAAGAAGTTATGGCCATTTGAAGGAGCCACAATTTTGCAGTTGCGTGGGTGAATAGTGCCCTGTGCGAAAATTTTGCACACCACCCCCCTTGTGCGAATTTTTCAGCTTCTTCATCCCTACCCTCCCCAATCCTAAGCCTCTAAGCCTCATTTCTTTGCTCCATTATGCCTAAGACCCGAGGAGGCTATGCCACAGCTCCCTAGAGTAGTCAAAGAGCCCCGCGCACCCTGGGATCACACACATGAAGCCTCTCACTCCATTTCTGACCTCCTTAAACCATCAAAGCCCATAGCTCCAACTGAGAGCTCCAGTTGAGGAGACTATGCCATCCAAGGAGAATACCATAATAGAGGCCAAAGTCTTGATCCAACCCACTCAGAAGGCCACCACAGATACATCAGCTCCACAGGACCCTTCCATTACTTGATCATCTCTTCAATTTTTGTATTTATATATTAGTATAGATAATTCCATGTTTTGATGCTTTATATTGGATGTATTACTGATGATACATCATATATAGACATCAACTCTTGTTTAAAACTTGGCATTTTTCTATTTCCTCTACTCACTAACTCTTATGTTTTCTTTGAAACATGTGGTTTCTCCAATATGACTCAGACTCCATGTCACTCAGGAGGTACCACTTCCTCCCTATTTTTTAATCGCTTTTTCACATTGAGGACAATGTTCAGCTTGGTTGGGGGGAGAGTTGAGGAAGGAAGTATTGTTATTAATGCTAAGTTATTTTGGTAATTTAGTTGCTTTTTGCTTAATTTTAAAATTTTTTAAGTTTTTATTCTACTCTCCATGGTTATTAAAGAAAAATTCTCAAAAGTAAATGGGAGAAATTAAATTCTTATCTTATTACCATGGTCTTAGAGTTTGTATTATGCTTACTAAAGTTGATGAATTGTTGAAACTTCTATTGAATTCAAGCTTAGTTCTTCCACTTTAAGCTATCCACACACTATGCACAATAGGTTCCGTTTATAAGATGAAAAGCTATTTCCCTTTTGACTTAGGAAAATTTTAGACTTGGTACCTTTGACCTCATTTAATAGTGTTGGGACACCTTGTAAAAGGCCAATGAGTCTTTGAAGAAAATAAAGAAAGAAAGAAAAATGTTTGCTTGCCTTGAAACCCGAGCAAGGTTGAGGGGTACATGGTGAAAATCTTTAAAACCTGGTGCCCTAAGCCTTCATTGGTTGGGAGTCACCGACCTCAATGCTCGTTACAAGGGTGGATAGGTGGAGTTTAACATACTGTAGGTGCTTAGGTATTTAAAAATTTATTCTCAAAAGTCCGGGGTAAAATCCGAGGAGTTAGTGGTTGAAAAATCCTTAAAGCTTGATGCCCTAAACCTTGATTGGTTGGGAGTCATCGATGAACCCCCATTACATGGACAATTTAGAAAAGAATGCCTTTAAGCTTTGCACTCCTACAAGAAAAAAATTGTGAAAGAAAAGAGGTGCGTTCTTAGCCTATTGGAGGTTGATTAGTTTGCTAAGCTTTGAAAAGAACTAGGTTGAGGGGAGAGATTAGTTTGACATACTATATTCGAAAACTAATAAATAACACATAGATTTTTGTGGAAGATTAAGTGTTGGACCTTTGGGAGTGGAAATTATTTTGATACTCAAATTTGCATAATGCCCACTCTTTGCATGTTGTGATAGGTAAGTTATTTAATGACTCTTGTTGATGATTGAGTTTTATATCCTTGACTTGCCATGTGAGAGTTTGATCCAATCATGCCACTCATATCATTTTTTGGAGTGATTTGCATGATCCCTTTTATGTATATTATAGTTTACTTAGTTTTTATCTCCTCCATTGCTAAGGGACTAGCAATGAGTCGGTTGGGGGGTGTGATTACTACCAAAAAGTGCTATTTTGTAGACCTAATTATAATGGTTTTAAGCACCTTTGAGTAGTAATCATATTCATTTAACCCAATTAATTCATTAAGGTCCTTAGTAATTGGTTTTAACCATTTTGTGGCAAGTTTACATGTTTATATCAGCTTATGAATGAATTCAAGCATGCCAAATGATGGAGGAGCTACTTGGACAAGTTAAAGCAAGCTTTTAGCTACACCAAAGCAAGCCAACAAAAGGAGAGAAGCAAAGAGAAGCAAAGAGAAGCAAAGGGAAGCAAAGAGGAAAACAGAGGACAGCAGCTGCAGTCTTCTTTCGCACTTTTGGAGTACTTCCTGAAGTCCATTTTCTACATGCTATATACCATTTCAAAGATCAGGAAGTCAAGAATCCAACGCTTCAAACCGTGTATGATTTAGAGCTGAAATGAGGAAGATATGGCCTTCGGAAGACAACTACTCCAGGTGTGCGAATGGTGTGCGAAATTCGCACACCCCCCTTAGCTGTGCGAATGGTGTGTGAATGGTGCGCGAAACTCGCACACCCCCTTCAGGTGTGCGAAAATTTCGCACACCCCTTGCGTGGTGCGAATTTTCCCCTGTTTTTGCCGACTTCACACGAGATCTTTTCTTTTGGATATTTTTGTATAAATTTCCATTCTTCTCCTTGTAATCCACCAATCATAAGATTTCTTAGCTAGGAAGGTTGGAAAAACTTCTCTATATATACTCCCTTGCATCCGTTGAAAAGAATATGTAATATAGATATAGAAATATATAAAGCTTTGTTTTTCTCTCTTCTCCGGTTCTTCCCCATTTCTATTTTCTTAGTAGCTAAACATCCTTGGTGGATGAAATCCCCAAGGATGAGAGGCTAAAACCTTTTAAGTTTCTCAAAGTATGGATGTTATGTGATGGCTTGGATGCAATCCCATGGAAATTTCTCGCACCCGGAAGGTAAGGTAGTCGTTTTTCATTAATAGTTCATTAATGCAAAGTTTGGTTTTTATTTCCTTTGGACAACTTCCAACGGCCAATACTTGATAAGCTTTTGGATTTCTATCCATTAGTTATCTCCTACGAGCTATTGGAAGGTGAGGTTTTCAATTCCAAGTTTTGCATTAATCCATTAGAACCAATTTCAATGGCCATTGAAAGGTGAGTTTATCACTTGGAATGACTTTGAGTTGCCAATATTTGGTAAGCTTTTGGCTTTAGACCATTAGTTATCTCTTACGAGCCATTCAAAGGAAGTCTAAGGTGAATAACCGTTGATGAAATTCACTACCATCTGTTTTGCCATTTTAAAGGATTAAAACTTGATTTGCTAAATCCATACCGGTTCGGGAAGCAAGCATCACCATAGTTGCAACCCCAATGCGAGGAGCCTATCCTGAGATTTCCAATTTGCATAAGAGCCAGAGCATAGCTATCCTATCTTTGAGAAACTTGTTTTTACACCCTTTCATTTTAGTCTTTAATGTTAGCTTAAATTAGTTTAAATCTTTCTAAAACATTTACATCTTCTTTTAAAGCTAACATCCATAAGAAAATCACCTATTTTCCTAATTTGAATATCACTTGTGTTTGCGAAAACCCTTTCCAGTGAACGATCCTAGAACCACTATGCTATAGTAGCTTGGCTACTTTTGTAATAGTATCTAAGGTATAAATTTTGTTGATACGCCTTTAAAGCTAAGCTACCATGAGTCGCATCAGTGCTCTGTATTTTACTTCCTTGCAAATTTGTATAAAGGATGCTCTGTAACCACCGTCCTCAAGAACAAGCTCTCGAGAGATATATATAAAAAGAATTACAAAATATCTGAGGTTATTCACCCCTTTTCCAAATTTAATAACTAAGGAATCCTATGATAGGTGGGTTACAAGGAGAAAATGGGGATTTAGACATCAAAAATCTGAAGAAAAATATCTCCAAGTGTTGGTCACAAATATCGGGAAGCACTAAGGACCATTTCGCTGGTGAAAACGAGGTCTGCGAGATTTCGCAGATGTACAAAAAGGGCTGCGAAATCACTTCGCAGCAAAAGGCTGATTTCGCACCGCTGCGAAATGGTCTTTCAGCTTGTGGTGGCCACCTTCCAACTTGTCGTGAAACTTTAGGAGGAATTCCATAGCACTGTGCAAAATGGCTGCGAAATCATTTCACAACAAAAGGGTGATTTCGCAGCCGAGCAAAATTCTTCCTTCAGCTTGATGCAGTTGTCTTCCAAAGGCTGTAACTTCCTCATTTCAACTCTGAATTGCATACCGTTTGAAGCATTGGATTGTTGACTTCCTGATCTTTGAAATGGTAAATAGCATGTAGAAAATGGACTTCGGAAAGTGCTCCAAAAGTGTGAAAGAAGACTGCAGCTGCTGTCCTCTGTTTTCTTCTTTGCTTTTCTCCTCTTTACTTCTCTCCTTGCATACTTTGAACGACTTTGGCAAAGGGCTATGGAGCTCCAAAGCTTGGTTTCTTAATGAATTTGAGCTCTTCATTGCTTTGCCATGGATTCCAAATAACTCTCCTCAATATTGGATTGCTTTGGTGGTCAAATTACTAACAAAAACACAAAAACTTACACAATTTGATTAGAATTGATTGCAAGGTTCCTTAACATGCCAATTGGGTTAAAAGGTAATAACTACTACTCAAAAGTGTTTAAAAGAGTTAATTACAAGCTATGAAATAGCACTTTTTGAGTAGTAATCAATCCATAAATGAAGCAACAGAAACATCATCAGAGCGGGAGACAAATCCCGATAAAACATCAAAAGAAAGAGGTGGGTCCACAAGGTCGACGCTCCCTCAACTGGGCTAACAATGCCCTCAAACAAGTTACTATCATCATCTGGAAGCTCTGGAATAGGAAGAGTCCGAGTCCCCTCAAAAACCTCAATGGTAGACACCCCAAACATATCAAATGCTGAAACAGGTTGAAGCTGAACAATGTTGGTAATCTGGCTCATGGTCATCATGTCCATCTCATCTCGGTACTCATCATGGGAAACAACTCCATCAATCATCTCAGTAGAATCAACCATCACCCCATCACCAGTGATCTCCTCTGGAAAGCATAGAGACAACATGCTAGCTCGATCTGGAGACTGTGAGAGTAATCGTCAAAGGGAAAGGAAAGTCGGGAACCCCATCACTCAACTGTAGCTGGTGAAATAGATGCTGAAGATCGGTCTCTCTATCTGTATGAACCACACTATAAATCTCCTCTCGACCTCGTCTAGTCTCTGATCCTTTGATAAAGTAGTCAACCAGACTCATCCTATAGGGTCGGATAGGATAATCAAATGGTGTGTGGGATAAACGGGCTCTCACCCTCTCCTTGTGCAGCCGCGCCATGTGACGGTAATCGGCCTCAGTAGGGATGAATCCAAGTCCAAATGTCGTATCATGGTCAATGGCAGCTATGAACTCGTTCGGTCCCTGCTGACGTCGTCCTAACCCCATGCCAGGTAGAAAGGCCATGCCCCTCATCATATCAAGGACCACTGTGCTACTGTGCTGATCAAATGACATAGCCACAAAGTCTCTACAAAAATCCTCAATCTCGAGAGTCTGTATCTCATCAAAAGTAAACCCAGTCAGAAATAGGTCGTCCTCACTGTGACTGATCCGAAGTACTGGCTCAGAAGCGGCAAATATATCCCTGGTAGAGCGCATTATGATGACCTGCCCATCATGAATAAACTTCACCTTTTGATGAAGGGAAGAAGGAATAGCTCCAGCTACATGAATCCATGGTCGGCCTAGTAGCAGGTTAAAGGATGTAGGAATCCTCAAAACCTGGAAAAAAGTGGAAAATGTGGCTGGACCAATCTGCAAATCAATCATCAGGGTACCCATAACCTCCCTCTTGGTGCTATCATACGCCCTGACTGTCTGAGTAGAAGGACCAAAATCTGAAGGCGCAAAACCAAGGGCTATAGCAGTGGCTAAAGGGCAAACATTCAGGGCTAAGCCGTTATCCAGTAGGATAGACGGGACTCTACGGCCTGAACATCCAACTGTGATGTATAGAGGGCGCACGTGGTCTAAACCATCAGGTGGCAAGTCATCATCTGAAAATACAATGCAAGTGGCCATGCCAGCCATCATCATATGAA
This sequence comes from Vitis riparia, assembly GCF_004353265.1. Taxonomy (NCBI): domain Eukaryota; kingdom Viridiplantae; phylum Streptophyta; class Magnoliopsida; order Vitales; family Vitaceae; genus Vitis; species Vitis riparia. The sequence continues at coordinate 14,474,821 of NC_048431.1, forward strand.
TCAATCCATCTGGAGTGGTGGTAGTCTCTACTCTGATCTGACTCAAGGCTCGAATCAAAGCATCTCTATGAGTACTGGATGATGCTAATAAACTCCAGATGGAAATGCGAGCCTGAGTGCTCTGTAGCTGTCTCAAAACCTCATCATCCTCTCTCCTAATCTCCTCATGAGAGGCTGTACCCTCAAATGGTCTGACTGCTGGTGGTGGAGGTTGAGCTACTCTCCCACTACGGGTCACAATCTGTACATCTCTCCCCTCCAAATCATCATCATCTGGTCATAGGATAAATGGGACTGGCAGGCCCTGACGTGCTATAGCCGACGGTGCGGTAGGAGTCAACTCAAATGGTATCCAATCTGAAATCAAACTGAACGGAGTAGAAGTCTGAGAACCCACTGTGGCAACCTCATAATTATCATCCAAAACAATCGGCTCTGGTAATCCATCACCCCAACTCATCATGTGTATGATGTCATCCTCTACAAAATCTATGTGATGGATACTGCCCGGGGGTGATGGCACTGCATGCGTAGAGTGAGCCGGTAAAGGGTTTGTGGTTACACTTGGCTGCCCCAAGTTAACCAGACCCTGATCTATCAAGTCCTGTATAGCATGTCTTAGAGCAGTGCAATGGTCCGTGTCATGCCCTGGACCCTGATGGTAGGAACAATGCAAATCCATCCTGAAGCGCGGTGGCACAGGTTGAGGTACAGGTCTAGGTGCCAACTGAGTCAACAAACCACCATCTATGAGCTTTTGGAAAGCTCGACTCAAAGGCATACCTAGATGGGAGAACTGTCGCATTGACCTTTGTACAAGAGGAATAGTAGTCTGTGGGGCTCGGGGCCGAGGGTATAAAGTAGGAGGCCTCTCAGAGACCTGTGTAGTAAAAACAGGCTCTGGGGTCTGGTATAGGTATGTAGGAGCCATAGGCCTTGGCGGTCTATACTGAACATAACGCTGTGGGTAATAGGCTCCTGAAGTCTGCCCAAATGTCTGATAGCGCCTAGGAGATCTCAATCCTACTGAATTGATAGTACCCACATCTCCTGGTCTCTGTCCTCCTAAGGGCTTCTTCCTCTTTGGATCAGAAGGGGAAGACTCGGGCCACAATCCTCTAGCAATGCCCTCCTCTATACCGTACAGGGCCTGTACCAAGGATCCAAAATCCGTGTGAGGAAATCCCATCAAATGTCTGGCAAATCTAGGCTGTAAGCTCCTCAGAATCAGACTAATCTGGTCCTTCTCCGAAGGACGATCAACAATCTGGGCAATCTTCTCCCTCCATCGGGAGATAAATGAAGTGACTGACTCCTCCAGCCTCTGTCTCAAAGCCTCCAACTCTCTCCTCGAAACATCAATGACAGTGTTAAATGCAAACTGTCTCAAAAACTCCTAGGCTAAGTCATCCCAAGTCCTACGGCGTGAT